>NW_008662946.1:8338-15728 GCF_000695815.1 Acanthisitta chloris
GTGCACGCACATCTCATTTCTTAAGAGAAACTCTCCCTCCCTTCAAAAGACCTTTTTAATCGAGAAGTTTTCTTAAAGTGAGCCCAGTTGTTTTGGCTGACTGCTTTGGATATAATCTTTGAAATGATTGACTATGTTAAATCATGATAATTAGATCTGACCATTAACCTCCCACAGAGCTGATTACAGGGATGGGGGTGATGAGGAAGTTTTTTATTTTTCTTAGTGCTATTGTTTCAGTCTGTTTGCAGAGTAAACACAATGAGTGTGTCGGTTGATTACTCTGCAGACCATCTCTCAAGCCAGAGGAGACGGATATTTAGTTTTCAAACGTGAAAACGTAGGTTTTAGAGAAAACATGGTCTAGAGACATGTTGGGAAGGCTCTAGGTCTATGCATCTGTGCCTTTCCAACTAATCCCAGCTGTTTACTTATGGAGTGGCTGTTTCTAGAGCATTTATCCCCTTTACTTCAGCTTCTTCCCATCGCATTCATATACATACCTTGAGAGACAGCACTCTCCTCATTGCTTTAAGATTGTCCTAAGTTGGAGCAGCAGGGATTGACTCCTCCCCTCCAGCATTTTTACAGACAAGCACAGCCCAAGTCTTAGAAGGTGTGTATTTAAAGGGCATCTCGCTATCTGCCTGTTGTGCTCATAAATCAGTTATGACCATTGCACGTCTGTGAGTGCTCTGAGTAACAAAAGGCAGTTACTGATTGCAAGGGAAGATTGCCACAGGAAGGAGGGCGAGCGGTATTTGTGTGTTGCAATGGGCAGCTGCCCATGCGGTGAAACAGCCTGGATTTAGCTGAAGGGGAGCTTTGTTGAGGAAAGGAGGATCCTTGCCTGGAATAATTGCTTCTGAGCCAGGGAGAATTGACTACTCCAGAGTGGGAACAGGCCCTCAGCTACCTCTGGCACAAACAGCGGGGCTGTTGCAAATCTGATTTGAGTCGCTAACAATAAGGTATTGAAAAGGCAAGCAGAGCAGGTAGCTCTCTCTGTCTTTCCTTGAGCTCCTAATTTATGCTCAGCTTCACTTGCTGAAGCAAACCCCTAACAATACAAATGTTTATGTTGAAACAAGGGGGACAGAATCTTTAGAAAAGACAGCAAAAGGCCAGGTAGAAAGGCCCAAAAAACCCACCAAGAACCAAACCTCAACAAACTTGTAAAAATCCAGTTATTTTAGTTGAAAGGAAAAAATAATCTGTACTGTAGTTGTTAGCTGTATTTTCTGATGAGAAGCTATGACATGCTCTCTTCCCCCATAGAGCTCATAAAATTGTGCTCTGTGTACCAAATGGATTATTTTGTTTTTCATTAAATAAAGAAACTTGTAAACAGTGCTCTGTACCATAGAGATGATAATCTCCACCATCCCCCTCCTCTTCCTTAAACACTGGAGCAGCACTTTGCAGGTTGGGCTCAGACTTACGCGCAGCTCCCGGCGAAGCCCCAACCTGCTGTGATCACTGCAGCTTGGGGGCCAGGCAAGGTGTGCTCCCAACGTCTGAGATCATTACTGTGTGGGTTCAGTTGTGTCTTTATCAAATCCTATTTCTGAAAACAAATAAAAGTCTCAGTTGCACAGTGTTTGAATGCCACTCCTGTGCGACGGCAGCACTTGGTTGGGTTAGGTCTGCGGAGCTGGCACTGCTGCAGGTAGGGCAGAGCAAAAAGAGGAGACTGAATAATGAACTAGTTTTTATGTAGAAGATAGCAAGAAAAGTTTTATGGAGGTCACTGGGAATAACTGCTAGTTTCACTAGTTGAGTCAGTATATTTAGTTATTCCGCCATCTCTGCAGCCTTCAAGTTTGTAAGGTGTAATATGTTAAAAGTTTCATTGTTATCCTTGTAACTTGAGCCACAGTTCTAGACAGTGCTCTTGCAACACCCACTAAGCAGCACACCCCCTCACTCCACTATTTCCTTGCCTAATCTGTTTGCCTACTGTCTTGTGTTAGAGGAATACAACTTTTTTTCTTTTGCGTAGCTATTTTATCAGTAAGTTTACTGAACAGTTTGCAAAACCAGGTACTATTACCTTCATTTATGTTTCCATTATACTGGAAATTTCAGCCCTAGCTGTGGTGCAGCAGCTTCTCTCACAGTATACACAGGCACTGGTCAGTTTGTACCACTTTCAGGCTGGAGGAAACTGCTCTGCTGCAAATCCCACTCACTAATGGTCTTGTGTGTATTACCATGAGTCTGTAACTAGATGTGGTGAGTGATAAAGTGTGACTTGGGACCAAATACATTGACTTCTGCTCCATCCACTGGACCCATTGCACATGTCCTGTTACGAAAAAACTCTGAAATTACTGACAAATTGCATTCCAAAAGCAGAGAATAACTCAATTATTAGGTGTACCCAGTTGTTAAACACTGAGTTGTACTCTGTTCAGGTGAACCCTAGGTTAGTATCAGATACCTTTTCTTGATTTTCATTCATGTCTTCTTATGTCAGTTAAATGTTGGGTTTTTTTCCCTAATCAAGTATACATCTAGCAGAAATACTGGGGCAAAATATTCTTACATTATTACTTTTATTTTTCCAAATAGTTTAAAAATATTTGTTAACTCTATCTGTATATTAGTAAAAATACATTTAAATTATTATCACAAGATCTGCACACATTTTTTTGTTAAGTACTGAAGATACCTAATACTGATAAATATTTGTGTCACCAGGTGTAATACAGAGATACTTGCTTGATGTAATCATATAACTTGAATTGAGCTATTTGATGTTCTTTACCATGCCTTGTGAATAAAGTAATCCCTTCTGGATCACAATTTTATTCTTCCTGTCTATGCAGTAACAAGCGACTTGTGGCCTTAGTGCCAAATGACACTTCATTCAACACCAGACGAGCCTACACCAGCGAAGATGAAGCCTGGAAGTCGTATTTGGAGAATCCCCTAACAGCAGCTACCAAGGCTATGATGAGCATAAATGGTGATGAGGACAGTGCTGCTGCTCTTGGCCTATTGTATGACTATTATAAAGTAGGTAACTCTGTCATTATCCCTCCCTGCTGCACAAGCAGGGACTGCTCTAAGAGGCATCAAAAGAGCCAGTTTCTAAGACAGAAGTCACTGCATCTTGTTTTCTCTCTGATACTTGCATCAAGCACCCATTCCATTATAGGAAGCCTGTCTGAAGCTGTTTTGATAGGTTTAGTTCTGGAGTGAAAAAAAAACCCCAGAATTTCCATATTAAATTTTCAACCATGGTTTTCTTTTTGAGCATAGTGTTCTTCCTCTTCCCTTGCAAGAACATTGATAAATGAACTCCCTTTTTATTTGTACTTGGATACTTGCAATGTTCTTTAAAAAGCGTAAAAGGGGAGGCCTTGCCCATCTGTAGGTTTGTCTGCATTTCTGGTTCATTCCACACATGTTTTAGTTTGCTCTTTAACTGGAGTATCTCTCATCTGACAGTTTCCCATGTTATTTTTGTTTGTAAAATGATTGCAGTAGGCTGTATACAAACATACAGTGAGGTCTAGCCCTTGCACTGGAAGTTTGCAGTCTGAATAGTAAGGTGGAAGACAAAAATGGACACAGACCTAGGTCAATTTATAGGGGAAGCACTGACACACATTTTCAGTTTATGTCAGTTTCTAAACCTAGGACTTTACTGTTTTGATAACACCTTTCTTTTTCCTATATTTCTTAGTGTTTAAGTAGATCTATGTTTGAGATTTCTGCTGAAATCAGAGGAGAGTCCTGCAGGGTGCATCTCTGTGTAAAGTAGAAATGTCATGTTGAAACTCATGCTGACCCCTTGGTGCTCTGCAAACGGAATCAGTGTTGCCTACTAAGCACTAAAATATGAAATTGTTCATGTCACTTAAACTGTCTCTGTACTCCTGAAGCCACCTATGTCTGCTTTGGACAGATGATCTGTGAAAGCCAGCGCAGCAATGTCAGCTCCCCTTGTAATTCATGAAGAAGTAACATGAATGGAAATTAAAAACCTTTGCTTTTAGTATTTATTAGTATAAATGCATTTAGAGAAGAGACTCCTTTTTAATCTCTGCTGCATTAATTAAATGAGTGTTCAAGAAAAGGGATCGCAGGCAAGATGCCATATACCAACCTTATAGTTAAATATTGTTTTCATTTCTTTCCTGATTATATTTTAAGAGTTACTTTTGTGTGTTGTTGTCAGTAGAGAACAATGAGCAAAAAGAAAGGTCCTTTTCTCTGCTTGACAGAGTTACCACAGTGCCAGTCTGTGAAGTTAATGTGGATTCATAAAATTCAGGATGTGTATGAGCATCTGGAGTATTGGCTTCTGTATTAATAATACCCTTGTATGTCGCAGTTCATTAATCTGATGGATTTTAAAAATAAAACCAAAAAATAGCCCTTTCCCTTCTCAAAACCATGTTCTAAGAGAGATGTCTATTCTTTGTTCCAGGCAGTTGCAAAAGATTTGGGATTCAGATAGAATAAGCTTGTGTTAATCTCAAAGCCGTTTCCAGCATTCAATCGTAACTATTTTAATCTTAAACTAGGGAGAGATGATTCATTGACACTCTCAAACAGGAACTTAAAACCTAACTTAAACCTATGTGCTATAATGTGGAATTGTTGAGGAGGAGGTCCAGTGCACCAGACTCAGAATTGTCCTTATTTATCATCTGGCTCATTTGTTCTGATGTGCTGGATAAAGTTTTTGAAGTACTTTTTCCAGTCAATAGGAATTATTTGAGCTTTACAGTCTGGATTTTTTTAACTTCTCCTTTTTCCTGTAGTGATATTTACCTAAACATAGACCCTCCTTCAGGGATTAAATACATTATCCTAAAAGGGGAATCAGCATGTGCAAACTGTGGCTTTTATCCCAGTTCAAAAGTGTGTGAAAGAGATTTTTTAACTAGCAAGATGCTTAATAGGGAGAGGGAATGTCCCTAAGAGAAGGAAAGGCTCTGGCTAGCACTCTCTGACTCTACTGCTCTCTTGCAGGTACAGTTGATATTATTGTTGGCTACTGTAGTGCACTGGAATATTGTTTTCCCTCTAGATTCAGATATTTCTTCAAAATAATTAACAATAAAAGGCATTTGGCCCATTAGCCCATTCCTAGGTCTGTTCTTGCTCTTTAATCCTGTGTTAACTGCTGTGATGGAGTGGATATGCCTTCTTGTGCAAAAGATAGATTAGAAGTTTTATCTCCCAAATTGCTTGTTCAGCAAGAAAAGAAAAATTTGGTCATGGCAGCAACTTTGCCCTCGGTGATATATCTATGCTGGTGTCAGGAAACAGGTATTTGGGAATACAACTTTTTAAGTCACTTGATGTCAATTCTGAGTCTGTCAAGGGGCCAGATTTGATGGAGGTTTTACTTCTTATGGTTGTTGATGCACTCAGCAAAGCAGAAGTCAGTGTTTCTGATGACATGCCAGCATGCCCTGACCTGTGCCCATACTAGGAAAGGGAAGGATCCACAAACTTTCCCTTTTCCCAGGTATGAGTCCTGCATCCTCCAGACTGCTCTGTAACAGGATGACTTAGCTGGCACTTATGGTTTAATTGAAAAGCCTTTTTCCTCTGAGCTAAAATGGTCTCCATGCAGAGCTCATCCAAGCATCATATCTTCCTTCTCCTCTTGTATTATTCGGTGAAAAGTGTGTGTGTTTTTTGGAATATAAGCTTTGATTTTGAGATAGTTTGGCCTAGGTTGATATCTAAAGATAGGACATGTAGAAGAGCACTTTTCTCCAGACTGATGTGCCCAAGAACTAGAAAAGAAAATAACCCCTATGTTTTTTCCCTTTGGAAATTTTCTTTCTGTTTACAACCAGTCTCCCAAAGAAAAACAGCTCCTGGCATCTGTAGGCTAGACAATGCTGATAGAGTTACATTTTTCTAGTTGCAGTAGAGCAATCTGAAGCTGCAAATGCCTGACAGTTGCATTTACCTGACCCCATGCCTGGTGTTGTTCTCAGGTTCCCAGAGATAAAAGGCTGTTGTCTGTTAACAAAGTGAGTGATAATCAAGAAGACCAAGATAAAAGGTACAGTATTATTCAAAATCATACACCCAGTTTCTAACAGTGTTGATCACTTGTGAACTGAGGGAACTATGATAGCCTGAGGGTTTATGGTTTTCTCCCAGAAGTTAAAAGAATGATGGTTTGGGAAGCACACTTTACTCCTTTTTACTTTTCATTTATTATAAAAAAATGGACAGTATTATCAAACACACAGTTTACAAAGTAGCTGAGAGTTTCATTACTTGTTTGTCCTTGGTTTTATTTTGCTGCTCCTGAGATCTGTGAAATCAGATATTGACAGTTGACTATTGGCTGCCTTTCTTTGTTTTCTTCTTCTAGAGCAAAGAGTGAGTAGTTTGGCCTCAGTAACCTGATTTATAGAGTTTTATTTAACATAACTTAGGATCTGTCCAGCAAATAAAGTAACTCTCAAAATCATTCACTTAGGGTGTTTTTCTCACTCCTCTCAGATTTCAGCCTTTCTGTGTAGGCTGAAAGTGACTTGAGGCAGAGGAAGCTGCCTCCTGCTTTATTAAGACTTTAGGACAAGAAAGACTATGTATTTATGTAGAAAGAACTAAGTTTTTACATACAGGAAGGTATTTTCATGTAAAGTTATGATGGAGAGAAGGTACACAAGTTTATTGCAATGTAGCTAGTTTGTGACAGCCTTAGATGGTCTCCACTAGCTGTTCATAAGGTGAAAGTTTAAATAGGTATTAGTGTAAATTTACTGTTTCAAAACAGACTATGAAGTATTTTTTGAGGGACAGATTTTCTTCTGTGATCACCAGAGAAATTCTTAAACTGAGTTTCATTGAGAAAACTGGCCTTCAGTGAAAAGCCAAGAGAGAAGAAATGTAGTATCAGAGCGTTTCTCCCGGTTTGAAAACAAAGCAGTGTTACACCTACTAAAAGTTTTATGAGTTAACAATTTTTTGTTAGTGCAACTACTATCAGTAGTCAGATTGCTTTCAACAGCAACTGTGGGTAGACGTGGGAATGCTGCTGGAGGTTACCTTGCAGTTACTGTAGTTACTGATCTACTCTGCTACAATGGGATTCCTGGGCTTGCTCTTTCAGAAGAGTGTTGGTACCGGAGTTACACAAACAGTAGTGGCCTGGCAACAGCCTGAAAGAGCAAGCAGCAGGGTATGAATTTGCTGTTGATATTCTGCCTATTTCACATGCAAATTATCTGCTGTGAGTAACCCATTCTTTGCCTTACTCTTATTTTGTGTCTAAAGGCTATTGCACTGGTGGATTGATTTTGCATCCAAATTGTTAGCCAAGGCAAGAGCAACCCTCGACACCCAGAATTTATTGTAACAAGTCTTATAGATTGTAGGTAAAATCAAATGTATTATCTTT
>NW_008662946.1:15750-20439 GCF_000695815.1 Acanthisitta chloris
CCTCACAACTTCTTTTGCCTAGTTTTTGTTAATGTATTACTTCTTATGGCAGTGGCTTATCAGAATTGAAAGATCTCGTTCTCTGACATCTAAGAACATTAAGCTACTTAAGGAGGAGGTTTACTCTATCAAGACAGTTCATGACAGTTTTTGGTTTTGTCTCACAGAAATTGTCTTAATACCACGGAAGCTCAGAGTAACTTAAGTGGGGGAGAGAACCGTGTGCAAGTCCTGAAGACAGTGCCAGTTAACCTTTCCTTGAACCAAGATCCTCTGGAGCCGTCCAAAAGGGAATACAACACAAGTGTGTCTGGGAGCTCAACGCCCATCACAGGGACCGGAGTGACTGTGGTTAAAGCAGAGGACTTCACCCCTGTTTTTATGACCCCACAAGCACACTATGCCAGAGGAGAAAATGAGGAGCACCGAGGGGTTATCTTTGAACCATACGAAGTGTCCAGCATTGCTCCCCACACAAATTATCTCAAAGATGACCAGCGCAGCACTCCTGACAGTACCTACAGTGACACCTTCAAAGATGGAGGAACAGAAGTAAGTTTTTCACCTCAAATTAGCTTCTAAGAATTCAATAAAAAGCCGTAAACAAAATAAGGATATTTGAGCTTGTAAACAAGATAAGGAGGTTCCAGCTGTCCACAAGAGCCATCAGAAGAGCAGTGATGCCTGTTTCAACAAACGCATCTCTGCTCCTTGCTGTGTTCCTGTCAGTCTGTGCTCTGATTATAGGGGAGCATCATGAGACATTTCAGAAGACAATTTTAAAGATGTTTATTGGAAACCCTGAGAATAATAGATATTGATGTTTTGTCTTTTGGGATATTGTGTCAAGTAGAGGATAGCTGCCATTCTGAAAGAAGATTTATTTTCTGTTAATAAGATCTGCCTTCAGACCTATTCATAAGAGTAAGAAATAGCAGCACTTTATAACGGGGAAGTTCTAGATATTCTTCTGAAAGTGTGAATGAGCAGTGTCAGCCTCTGCTGCAGGATAAACCTAAGTGATTTATTCAGCAGCTGTCTGCTGCGCTAAGCTCTACTCTGCAACATGGGCAAGTGAGAAAAAATAGTAGAATTAGACAACTAGAGGGAAGTGGAGAATTTAACATGTACAGGAATGAGGAGGAGAAGAGAGACAAGGAGCTCTCTTTAACTATTTTACAGTTATGCTGAGTCAAAGTAATTTTAAATTCAGCTTTAGTGTGGTAGAGTACCCTCTGGCTGCTTTTGCCTGCTGCAGCATAATGCAAACAAGCTGGAAATGTAGAAGGGTAAAGACTATTTAAAGCTGAAAGTACCTCTGCAAATAATTAGAGAGATGAGCTGGTAATGCTCCCCTTGGGTTTTTTTCCTCCCAACCCTACAAAATTGTAAATGTAACTAAAGCACAAGGCAGGCTACATTAAGGCTGAGTTACTCCGAGTATATGAGAAATTTACTCTGTGTTTGTGTATGTGTATTATAGAAAAGTACATTATCTCCACAAGCAACATAGATCAAGATGTCTGGAGGTGAAATCCATTTTCAGATACAGAACACATGTAGGTCAATTAAATGAATAATTAAGGAGGAAATCTAGCTTGCCACTGTAAAATCAGTGAGATCAAACCTTAGGTTGGAGACACTGCTCTGCACTACCAAATCACATTATTTCAGCTATTTTTAATTGTTACTGGTAAAGGGCTCTTTGTGCAGGCCCAGTGGTACCACCTTACGGCTTTCCCTGGAGTGCTGTAGCAGAGTGATTCCATTACATTGGTTTGTTCTGGGACATGGTGCTGGGTCTTTCCCAAACAGCCTGTCTGCACTATGCAGAGTGCTGTCAGATGTGCAAACTTGTTTAATTTGGATGTAAAAAAGGAGTTTATATGCTGGCTTTGCATCCCAAACTCCATGTTATGGTGGTTTTGTTAGAATGGTAATTTTTATTACATGTTTTTTAAACTGATCAGTTAATAACAGGATACAGTACTTGTCATCTTGGCTTTCTCTACAGTCTGTGGAGAAAGAATCAGTTCAATTCTGCTTGTCAAAAGTGGGCTTGCCAGGCACACTCACTGCTCTCCATCTTCACCTCAGGAGACCAAACAACTAACTTTAACTAGGTCCCCATCTGTGGGTGTTAGGTGAGGTCTGTGCCACTGTTGGTGGCCTTCTAGCCCCAAATGGTCACATGCATGTGACACGGGAGCAGGAAAAGCTTTGCCACCCTGCTGCAGCCTCACTCAGCGCTAAGCCTGTCCCTTTTCTTCTCAACTACCCAAATCCCAGGATGTTCTTTGCTCCTGCTGTGCTCTGACTGCTTCTCCAGCCACAGGCTGTTGTGTAGGGACAACTGTATCAGGTGTGGGGAGACCATAAGGTAAAATGCCGAAACATACCGAAAGGAACCTGGACTAAATTAGTGTTTAAAAGTAGGAATCATAGAATCATATAATCAACTGGGTTGGAAGAGACCTCAAATACAGTGGTTCTTACTAGTTTTCCTAAGTGCTTGGAAAATACTTTCTTCCTAGGTACTGGTGAGAATGACTGGGTTTGGATTTGCTCTAATACCTACTCAATTTTTAAACATTATGAATACATATTTAGAAATTGTTTCAGAACACTTATGGAGTGATTTAGTTCTGTTATACTGAAGGAGTGCTGAGTTTTTATAGATCTCTGTGGTAGTGGATACTGGTCAATCACTTGCTGTGTTCTTCAGATACAATTCTAACAAATATAACATTCTCATCGCTCATATTCTTATGTAGGTGTGATTTATTTATTAGTCCTTTATAGTATAAACCAAATTTTTGAGGCTAGTTAAGTAAATTGCATTTTTTGACAATGTCAGCCTTTAACCTTCATATAAAATGTCACTAGTATATTAATATTCACTCCGGTTTTGAGATATTTTGAGTTTCAAATGGTTGGTGGTTTCTTCTGAGTTGTCTTTAAGTAAACATAATTATACTTTTGTTGGTATTTGCATTTTGATTGTATCAAACTGCATTTAATTGTTTTTGTTTTTCAGAAGTATCGGAGTGTGTCAGTGGGGGCTGAAGAATATATTTATGAACAAACAAGGTATGGCACAAGCTTTGAAATGTGTTGACTGGCATCATGCAGGAATGTGTTGAGGAGAGGCTGCCTCTGTCCACTTTCCACCCTCTCTTTCTCTACCCTGGGGCAACTGCAAGGCTCCCTTGATCCTGCCAAGCTTTACTCTCCTCTTCTATTGCTCATGTTAGCTTGTGGGTCTGACCAGTTTATATCTTCATCTATTCCCTTCCCTCAGCATTGTTATAAATTACTGACTCCTCTGAAGTTCCCTTGAGATATGTGGGATTAAGTTGTTAAGAGAGGTTTCCCAGGTAACAGGGCATAGCTTTAGCTGCCAGGTCATGAAAAGTCTTCCCCACCTTTCAGGATGGAAGGATGTATGTCAGATGTGCAGGATGGTTGAACTGACTCCACCAACTGTATGGAATTCCCATCTTTATTTTTCCCTTCTGTTTTTTTTTCTTTTTTTATGGTTACTCCTAGTAGGTTTTCTGGGAAACCCTCTGTCTTTTTACACTGCTTCATGTTTACCTATAAAACAATATAAACAATGTATCTATTACAAATCATGTCAAAGAACTTTAGAATTCCAAAAAAGGTTTTTTTAAAAAGCTTCAATAATTGAAGTTTGAAAAGAGCAGTGTTGTCCCTAAGCACAGAAAAATGTATGTGTTAAACAGGCAAACACTGCAGTCCCTTTAGCTGATAAAGACTGTAATCAATGGTTTTTAAGCTGATGCTTCTTTTCATGATTGTGAATGGTTCTGTTTATATCTGAGATTTTTCTCACTTTAGAAACAGGAACATGCCTACATATTTTTTCTGGATTAGGCATATGACTGCATCTGTGGTGAAGGTTCCTTACAGCTTGATCGCTTTTCTGAAGAGTGTTAAAAACAGTTATTAACTGCTGTGAGCTCAGAATCGAGTCATTATATAGGCAGAACACATGAAACATACTTAGCACAGGCTGCTCACTTACTACACTGGGTATTTGGGAAATTGAATTCTGAAGCATTGGTATTGTTAACAATTCTCAGGCATTAAGCCATGGCCCAGGTCCACGTTAGAAGGAAACCTCTGAATATGCATTAAGAAAACCAAAATACATCTTTCCTGGGGAGCTACCTGGAAGTGGTGCAAACTTCAGATTGAAAAAAGAACTGGTGAATATGAAAGTAGTTGGAAGCCTGATAGCAGATCCCTTAATAACTATGCAGGGATTTAGTTAAGACTCATGGTGAGGTTCAGAATAGTAATATAATAATTTGAGTGACTGCAATGAGTTTTAAGGGTGAGTGTAATCCTCTTGCTATCGGGCACACTTTGATTGCCAGCTGGGAACAAGAAGAAAATTCACAAGTGGTACCACACAGAGACTGCAAAATTGGCCAAGTGCAGTGTGTCTGGGATTTACATTTCTTGACATCTTTCTGAAGCATACAGAAAGCCAGGAAATGGAAAACCAGACCGTGGCAGACTGTAGGCAGCTCTGTTAAGACACTGTGTGTCTGACTTTGGATCTTCCCTTCTCAGCACACATCCTTGTTAGGCCTTCTGTCTGGTGGGAGGTTTTGAGGCACATCTCCCAGGACACTCAGCTTTGATATGTGTCATGAAGCA
>NW_008662946.1:20454-38618 GCF_000695815.1 Acanthisitta chloris
CTTCGTGTGTCCCTTCTGCTAGTGGGTGGTCAGTCCATGGGACAAGCGTATGCAGCAGGACGGATGCTGGGTGTGCAGCACCAGTTGTTTTGCTCTTCCAGTCTGCTCAGATGGGGCCATACTGCTCACCAGTGTCAGCAGTGCCTCTGTTCCCATGCACACAGGACAGAGGGACTGTGGCAGCACACACAGCAGTGGGTGCCAGCGAAGGGGACCACAGTGCCCTTTGTGCTGCCTTCCCATTGTGCACTAGAGTCTTCGTGTTGGAGCAGCTGCAATGCTGGGAAGTGCTGGTTCTGCCATCAGTGGGTTGGATAGGTATAGATGAGTATTTGGTTTTTACCTTAGTTTTACTTTGATTTGTAACTTTTAAGCAAGTATAAAAAATGACTTGATTGCAATTTATAAGATAAGAAACACTTAGAAATTATCTTTGTTTGTTTGAATGATTGCTGCTAAACTAATTGATACTAAGCTGTCTGAAACTGGTTACTTGATTGCAGTTACAACTAAGTGTAGGCACTTTTTTCTGTTTGACTCATTTTTAAAAGAAAGCTTGTAAAAACCTTGATTTGCATGTTGCCTTTAAACAAGTGAACTTACTGTCCCTTCTTGTATTCCTTCTCTTCACTGTGCTGAAAGTAAACAGCTGGACTTTCCACTCTCTGTATCCATCTTTTGCAACAACTTTTATTCTGTTTTGTTTTAAATTTTATTGTTATTTGCTTCTCTTTCTGTGACACTTCTAAATCTAAATGTCTGTGGAGTTGGTGATTTCCTGCAAATCATACTGAATTCCCCCCTGGTATTTGACACTCTCATTGTGGGGTATGTAGTCTTGTACTTCATAATGGTTCTTTTCAGAGAAAATAAAGATGTAGTCTTTGATCCAAGAGACTTACAGTCCAGATAGTTTTACGCTTGATTGCCAGATCTGATGAACTTGAAAAAAAAAGTTGGATTTTTAAATCACCATGTGACCTTTTACTGGAATTTTATTATTAGCTTCTTATGCCTTATACCATGCATGATGTATGCAAGAAATGGGGACAAAGAGAAAGTGAGAAAGTGATATGAATTTTGTTGGTGTTTCTCTCCTTGTCTTTTCAGCAGCACTTTTCAATATACGCTAGAAGCTACCAAATCTCTGCGTCAAAAGCAAGGGGAGGGACCCATGACCTACTTGAACAAAGGACAGTTCTACGCCATCACCCTGAGTGAGACGGGTGACAACAAATGTTTCCGGCATCCCATCAGCAAAGTCAGGGTAAAGTCCCATTTCTTTCCTAGAATGGAGCTCTGCAGATAGATACAGTTGTGGTTGGTTGGCTTTTAATTAATGCTTTTTCTTGTGGGAGAGGACAGAGCAAACTTATTCTCATGCTCAGTGTAAAAGTGGGAGAGTAATATTGACGGTGATCTCAAATATTTTGGGATCCAGTTTTTTCAGAGGGTGATCTTATGAGTTAATTATATGCATATCTGCGTCAGTTTATGGTTTGGAAGAATGGTGATGTCACAGATAATGCACTTGACATTGGTGAACTTATCATTGTCATGATTAAAGAAAATAAATCCAAGAACTGCTGCATCTACTGTATAGTCCATCTTCACTCACTCATGTACTTCATCAGCCACTTTTCAGTGAATTTCAGATAAAATGTGCAGAGTTTAAATCCACCCTTTGTGACGTAAATTCTAAACAATTTGCATTGTATAAATGTGAGCTTTCACTTGATATTCACCAAAAGTATGAGAAATAGAATGATTTGCATCTTAGATTCCACAGGAAGAACTGGGGCTTGTATATGCAGCAACATCTACTTGGTGAATGGACTTCCTGGTCTCCTTGGTAATGTTTTTGACTTAGCGAATCCTAACCCAGTAACCTTGGAATGAACAATGAGCTTCAGAGTTACTGCCCTGTAAATTTTACCCTGAAGCTGGCAGGGCTGCATATGTATGAGGCTGCAAAAATGTTTCCATCCAAATAAATATGTACTGTAAAAATGTTGTGACTTCAGTGGAAGGAACCAATGAAAGTCAACGTGAGCAATGAAGCAGACAACAACCTATATGTTTCTATCATACGTGAAGTTTAGAGGGACTCTTCCTAAGCAGAGGCAATGTTATGGAAACCTGAATTAGCAGTTAATTTTTAGCCTGGTTTCCTGAGGACAGGAGGCTGTGCTGTGACACTTGGTTGAAGCTGATGTAAGACTTCTCTGTTGCTGCAAAGCTTCTTTCCTTGTCACCCATTCCTTACCCCTTTGTGGTGCCAGCTGAAACCAGCTGTGGTTCCATTGGTACAGCTGAAACAGGAGTCAGGAGCTCACTGCTCTGGCTGACGAACAGTCCTTATAGGCCTGATTTACTGCACAGCCACATGAGTTTTGAAGCTGTGGCAGCAGAAGGATGGAAATTGTAAAGGAGAGATGAGACCACATCCTTTTGGGGGATGTCGTTTACAGAAGATTGTGAAACCATATGCAACTTTCACGGTCGTGTTCTGTTTGCCAGGGCCCTACTCAGGCAACTGTTGAATTTATTGCAAATTCCATCCAAACCTGACAGAGGGGCAAGAGATATTGCAGGTATTAAACCTCTACAGGTTCCATGTAGGTGGTTCATAGAGGAAAAATATTAGTTTTTCCACCATGTAAGTGGTTCATAGAGAAAAAGATTAGCTTTACCACCATGGACAGCATTAGTCTGCGTGACTAGTGCTGGTTAGTGTACCAGCTGTCCAGCCAGCACAAACCTGAGGGTCAATCAGTACGCACAGGCATAACTCAGGACTCATCCGCAGTGTATACTGCCTCATGTCCACACAGTAGCTAGACATGGAAGATGTGCTGATGGTGTTCAGCTTTTGTAGGTGGAATGCAGAAGGTCCCAGAGCACATGAGGGGTTATGGTGGTGACTGTGTGGAGGGATATAGATCTTGAATTGTGTCTCAGCTCCTCAGCTTATGAAACAGCTTGGTGGTGATTTTTTGTGAGCTGAGTGTGTCTCAGTGTTAAAGGAAGAATGGGAAAAAAACATGATATTTAAAAGTGAATTTTTTGTTCTCTGTGGTCTATTTTTAGTTAACCTATAGTGATCATTCTTTCATTGTTTTGTGGGATTTTTCCTGTTTTGCTTGCCTACAGCAGGGTTTTTCAAAAAAGCTTTAATTGCTTGTGTAAAATTTTGCATAAAGTTTCAATCAATTTCCTCTGAATCACATAGTTTAACAAAGGAAATTCAGAATGTGAACTTAAAACCTCAGCAAAACTCAGTAAATAGTTGCACTGAGTTTGTCATTAAATACGTGTGTGCAAGAGTCCTGCTCCTAAGAAAGGTATTTGGACTGTGTATGCTAAAACTGAAAATGTCCTGCCTTTAGTAAATGAGATGAAGCTCCTTAACAGCACATCCCTTTCAGTGTAATGTCATCTTCCAGAGTGACAAGGAATCTGAACTCCAGCACTTTGACTGGACTCGGATCAGAATTGTAATTGGGGATCCTCTGACTTTGAAATTACCACTTTTTGCTTAAGAAAACTTAGACTTCTTAAATCTAAGAATATGATCAATTTTTTTTTTTTACTATCAAGAACATAACCCAAGGCCTTGCATTATTTTCAAACTACATTTGTTCTGCCCTGAGTCTTTAAGTGCATTGCAATATTGAACTGGATTAAAACCCAGGAATCCTCTACAAAGTACTGGGAGAGAGGGTGATGACTGGATCAGCATTAGAGGCATATGGGAGATTTTAATTTTTGTGTTTCTGACTATTAATTATTTTAACTAATGTGACTTCTGGTGTTGTTTTTCGTAGAGTGTGGTCATGGTTGTTTTCAGTGAGGACAAAAACAGAGACGAACAGCTGAAATACTGGAAGTACTGGCATTCCCGGCAGCACACAGCTAAACAGAGGGTCCTTGACATTGGTGAGTCTAAGAGGATCTCCAGATGTTTTGGGGAAGATTTCAGATGTGGAATGCTCTGATACCTTGCACAGGGATGTGGTGGAATATATTGGCAATGGCTGTGAGGTTTGTAACACAGTTTTTAGCAGTGCCTTGTCCTTGCTAGGACTGGGCTGTGGAGTCTGTGGAGCAGCATAGGGACCATGCAGAATGAATGCTCCTTAGTAGTTACACAGAAGAGCTGCCTCTTGCATGTCTGTTTAGTATGTGCAAAATACAAAACAAACACACTGCACTCCTGGGAAGCCCTAGTGCGGAGTGTTTGTTTCCCTTAGTTTTTCAAAGGCTGATCCAGACTTTGATCCAGTAACAGTAGCAGCCCCTGTAACAGTTATTACCTAATTGATGTGGAAATGCAGCCCCAGAGTGAAGATGCCATCACTGTTGTGACTGCAAAGGAGCACACAGGACTCCTACCCCCCAAGTTTTAGAGTCTTGCCGGTGTCAGCAGTGAGGGAGGAGTGAGCTCTGGCGTTCGATCCGGAGAGACCTGTTTGCCCTTCATCCCATCTAAGGTATTTACAAGCCCATTTCAGCCACAACTGCCCTATCCGCATGCTTGGGTGATTTTAGCAGAGGAAGAACACGTCTCTGCTGCCAAGGAGCCTGAAGTTGAAATCAGTGGCAGTGTCTAGACATCAAGCACTGCTCTCTTCCCACGTGCAGTTTACACATGCAGCCATCTGCAGGATTCCAGTCAAAGGAGTCGGCAAAACCAAAGCAGACAAAGTCTATCTTGTTTTGACCGCCTGAGGGAACCAAACCATTGAACGGCAGGAATGAGAGGGGGCAGAGAGCCCGACGAAATCAAAGCAGAGTTACTGGTAGGGAACACTTCAAGGCTTCAGGGTGATCAGGGAATCAGTCCTTAAGTGGTCTTACTCACGGTGCCTTTAGACTTTCAAATGCTGCAGTCTCCACTGGGGCTGGCCTGATTTAAAGGCAAAGGTATTTTGTCAAAGGAGCTCTTCCCGAATCTCCTCTATGCCTCTTGTCTCATCATCATTGTTCTGACTGTACTGTTTCCTCAACTTCTTTTTTCACTCCTTGGGTTTTTTTTTTGTTTTTTTTGTTTTTAAATTTGATTTTTCTTTTCTTGCCCTTTGGGGTAGTTAAGGCAGTAAAACTGCCACCCCAGACCAAATGACTCCTATTGTGACATGTTAAAAGAGCAAGTATGCCACGTCACAGATATTTCTGAAAGCTGTCTGTTCTTTTTGTGCTAGTCCCTACAAGTCTGCAGTGCTAATGCTCATTCCTTTGAAAGTATGTGCTGAGGATCTCGTTCCACTGCAGTGCCAACACCCACTGACTCCACCACACTTGTGGGGTCCTGGTACATTTCAGTCCTCTTACCCAGTGAGTCAGCTTATGATGCATATTCTGTGAAACAGTGCTCAGCAAAACAAGTGCTGTGCGTGAGCTGTGTTTACCTGTGTTAGAGTGAACATATTTTAATTTTCCATTAGTTTGAGATGAAATAGGTCTGTGCTGACTTTTGAGGGACTCTGGCATGTATTCTTTATTTGGACTGCAAACATGAGCAAAGCCTGGTGTATATAAGACTTACTGATATAGCACTCCTTGTCAGACCTAAGAGCTGTAAGAGCATGGTTCACCTGAGTTTCCAGCAGAAAGACCTAGATGTTGCTTGATAGTGTTTTCTTGGGAACAACTGAAATATGGCCTTAGCTCTTACCAATTACTTTATTTGTGAAGTACATTTCATTTTCTTTGGCATTTATATTATGGCTATTCGGCTTATTAGGGCAGAATGGCTCCCAGCTACATTTCCCATATAGGTATCAAGCTACATTTAGCAAAATCTTCCAGTTTTATCATCAGATGACATAATTGAGCAACTTTAAATTTGAAGTTGGCTGTGCTTGAACCAGATAACCTCCAGGGGTCCCTTCCATGCAAAATGATATTGAATGTTTTGAATGGCTCTGTGAAAATTTCCTTTTATGCTAAAAATTCAGATCCTTGAAGGGCTCCTGTAAAGGAATGCTGAGTTTATTTCCAGGCCCTGTGTAGTTAACAGAGAGAATTAGGTGTCTAAGAGTAGATTAGCAAATGCCAGGATATGCCATGGAGAATCATTTAAGCAGGCAGCAAGAGAAGCTTGCTAAGGACAGGGATGTGTATCAGTATTGTCCCGTCTTCAGGGGATGGCCTGACAATTTGCTGGTAGCCCCACTTCACTTTTATTTTAGATTTCACTCTATCAACAGTATATAAAGGGTTAATAATTATTAGACCCCTTTAAAACTATCTGTGAATAGCCATAAGTCTGCATCACCTGTTCCATAAAGTTTATAATCATTAATATTATTTCAACTTGATGTTTGTACATGTTTAACATCTGTGAATCCTTTTTAATTGTTTATGAATGTACTGTTAATCTAGAGCATGATAGGTTCCTTAGCAGGCAGAGGATCAAATGAATTTGGGATGCTGTAGTTCTGGGCTGCAGCTGTTCAGCCCTCGGATAGGGGTGACAACTGTGCTTGTGCTGCTTTCCCCAGTGGCACGGGTCTGTCTGCCTTATGGCCTACAGTTATTTTCTGGAGATCAGAAGAAATAGAGTGACTTATTCCTTCACTCCAGACATGCAGGGGTCACTGCTTTAATTTGTTCTGTGTGCTGCCTGGTGCACCTCCTGGGAGGAAGGATGGCTGAATGGATTAGATGCAGTACCAGGTCTGAAGACATGTTGATATTAATAGGATAAACATATACTGACATGCAAGCAAGTCCTTAGTGCTTGAGGGATAAACCTGAGGGCTTGACCCTTGTCAAGCAAGAGGGAAAGGTGTTTTCCAAAATTTAGGCTATGTGCTGTAATGGATTTTTCTGAAGAAGGAGAAAGGCATGTTCACTGTTTTTAGCAGGAGTAGGGCAGGGGGGAAGAGAACCAGCTGTCTTTTTCACAGTGCTATGACATTAGATCACTAGTTTGTTTTCCTTACAGAAAAAGTCAAATAAAGAATACAATACTAGATTGTAGCAAATATTGATTATGTTGAATCAGTACAATAATTGACAAATACTGAAACAGGTTCAAATATGAACATAAAGAGTGGGTGTGGAAGCTTCGTGCTCCAGAAACTTACCCATTTTTTTTTCAGGATAGTTTGTATTATTTATGTGCACAATACAAAAGCTACTACAATGGTATGTAATGTATTATTAAAGTTAAAATTTGCCATTGTTAAATATGAAGTTTACCTAACAAAAGAGGAAATAATTCCTGTAGAGCTGTTTTTCTTGCATGTTGAAAGAACCCTGATTTTCTCTGTGCGGTAATGCAGAAGAGGAAAAACTGTAGTCACTCTAATAGCTTTCAGATCTCCTTGGATGTAAATGCTTTCTTAATCAGCTGAGGATCCTTCTTTAATTGTCTGTAAATTGAAGGGAATAGGATGCACTTCTGCTTTTCAACAGACACTCCATGAGATTTGTGTATGGCAATTAAGGAAGCAGAGGCATGTGCTGGGGAAGGGAAGGGTTGGTGGGATGTGAGGTTCTGACAGCCTTTTAGGAGTGGAAAACATGTGTCTTTACAAGACATCTTGTTCATGTCTTTCCAAGGTGCACCTACACAGCACGCCCATATGCAGCAGTCAGTTGCACGAGGCGCTTTCTGGTGAATCATAAATTTAAGGGTGGGTGGATGTGTGCACATGCATTTTAAACTACTTATGTGTCTTCTAATTCCTCTCATTTGCATCCTCACATTGAGTTTAGATACTGAAGCCAATTACTTCAGTTGAAAAGGAGATCTGAGTTCACAATGGGAGTGAAATGCCTGCCTGCCCTCTCAAACAATGTCAATTTGCTACATCACCAAATACTTCCTGCTGTTCCTATGGTCAGAACAGTGATGTCCTGTCTTTTTTTTTTTTTTTTTACAGTAGCCAAAATCATTCATGTTTCACTTGCCTAGTGAGATGCCAGCATCCTTGTGTTTCAGATGAAAGAAAATTATACTGATTGCATGTTTCAAGTGTTAAATAATTGTCCTTGCAGCACTGGTTTTATTATAAATGATTTAAAAGCAGTTATTGCCTTGAAATTATTTTTTAGAGACCAACAGTTTAGGAGGGCAAGGGAAATGAATATTGAAACCATTTGTGTGTCTCACAGAGTACAAAAACATCCTCTTTCTATAACTGATTACAAAGCTAAGAATCAGCATGCTTCTGAAGCACAGATTTGGGGCGAACTAGATCAAGGGTGTGATCTCAGTCCTCTGGCTGAGTCCAATTACAACCCTCGAGGGATTCTTAGGAAATGTGTATGTCCCAGAGAGAGTTGATGCATTTGCATGAACAATCTGGAAGCTCCTTTAATAAAACAGATACTGCCTGGTATTTCTCTAAATCTGTCATCAAAAAAGAAGCGAGTGTGTTAAATTGGCCAGGAAAGGGAGAGAAAAAGGGGGCAAGAGGCTCTTTTTGATTATAAAGAAGACTTGGGAGTCATCTGTTTGACAAGGTTTTCCACCCTTACTGTGCTTGGGGGAGGGTTGGGTCACCTTTCAAATCTTCCTCCCTTTTGCTTCGCATTCTTTCTGAAATGCTAGCTTGTGGGTAATATTAACAGCCCTTTGGGAAGAAGTGAGGAGAAGGTGAAGATTTTATAGTCAGACAACTTAAAAATACTTTGTTCCTTTACTGCTGTAGTAGTGTACAAACTTTGGAAAAAGGATCTTTATGGTTCTTTGGGTGGTTTTTTTTGTTAGTTTGTGGTTTTGTTTGTAAATATGTGAATATGAATCCATAATCCAGTGCAGTAATTCATGGGAAAGTTGAAACGGTTGGGCAAGAAATGTACACTGATTATTTCCTCCAATTATAGCTCTTAGCCTTTTAGAAAGCTTCTTTAGGATTTACCATAATGTTGTTTATTTATGTCAAGGTTTGGACAGTCCCTTTAAATGCTTCAATAGCTTTTAGTTAAATATCCAGTTTTGACCATTCCTTGGCCAAGCTGATGAATGCCCCCACTCATTGCCTCTAGAGTCACACTCACTCTGTTTTGAGAGTAAGCAATATTTTGTTAAAACATTAGCTAGTGATATACTATGCAGAAGACTCAAGCTGCATTATACTACCTCTTTGCAATTAAGGTTAATTAATCATGAACAGTGCAAGGGGTAGTTAGATAAGCCAGCTGAAGAAGCAAAGATGTACTAAGAATTGTAAATGAGAAAGTCCAAACTTTTCTCATGAGTATTTTGTTTGTTTTTTCTTACAGCTGATTACAAGGAGAGTTTTAATACCATTGGGAATATTGAAGAAATTGCATTCAATGCTGTGTCCTTTACTTGGGATGTCAATGAGGAGGCAAAGGTGAGGAAAAGCCATGCAGATGATGTCTCTTCACAAGTACCATCCGTTCTTAGTCATTGTTCCACTGAGAAACAGTAGAAGTTTTTTTTCTACTTGCAAAGTCAGGTGTAGGGACAGACACACGGTGAATGTTTTCTTTCTCTAAATGATCAACTTCCTTTCTACACTATTAACATCTGCAATAATCAGTATTCTGTAAGTTAGACTGTGCCTTCCCTTTTGTTAGTGCCATTTTTTTCTATAGTGTTACACTTGCAATTTGAAATGAATGTATTTTTGAGGACCGGTGTGGTTTTTTTACTATTTTCGTAAAATGATCAAGTACCCTCAGGCATGGGGTTTTTCATTCAGGAATGTGACTGCTAAGTGGACCTATAAACCAGGACAGCAGAGCACCTTAACGAGTTTCTTACAGATAAGGTTATGCAAAGGCTGTCAGAGCATTTCAGCTGCATGGACTAGTGTGGGAGAAATGAAAAGCTGCCGGTAATTATAAGAACAAGTTGGCCCCTGGAAAGCAAACAAGGGAAATAGGCTGTGTAAAATGTGTGGGGGTAATGCAGTACTCTTGGGGATGTAGTTAATAAACAGCAAACACCGTTGAGCTTGGTGAACTCCTGATACTGTTTTCATGTTGAATACAGAATGCCCAATGTTCAAGTAATGCTATGAATCTTTCAGATACAGAGACATCTTCATGCATGATTTCCCACTGCATTTCTAACAGAGCACTAGAGAGATTGCATTGAGTGAGTGAGTCCTGTGAGAGACTACATTGAGCACGGAATGGTAGCATTAACACTCACTGTCCTGACTTGCTGACTGAAGGTGCTGAGGTTTCTAATAACAGGGACTTTCATCTCCGATGCACATCTTAGAAGAAAAGACAATAGTTCTGAAAACCCCTCAGCTCTTTCAGAAGCAGGCCTTGGTAAACAGAGTTGTACTTGGCCCAGTTGTAATGGTGCTGTATTTACTCATGTAATGATTAGGTTGTCACCACCCTAGATGTTCCCCTATTATGTGATTCCATTTCAAAATACAGCTGTGTGTTGTCCTCTGCTGTCACAACAGGTGACTGTTGTGGGTGTGTGATCATTATGCAGGCAAATACAGGAAATACAGATTTGGGATCTCCAACATGATGGACTTTCCTATGGACCTTTACAGAAGCACTGCTAGGGCTGGAGCATAGCAGTCTTGTCCTGCAGGCATCCACCATCCCTGTTGTCAGGGCTAGCAGTTCTTTAACACATGTTTGCAGCTACAAGCCAGACTTAGCAAGACAACATATTGATCTAGGAGCAAGAAAGTCATGTATACAATGGTCAGGTATTAACCTTGGACATTCTATTCTAATCTCACACCATTCATGCTGTCCTTGCCTCGTGTGCCAGAACATTAATAACACAACTGTCGCAATGGTCACTGGAAATAAAACATACTAGGATTTTAAAATAAAGACTCCTATGTTGCTGGATTAAAACAGTGTCAGGAGTGAAATTTAAGCTGCTTGTATTTCTGCAGGAAGTAGTCATTGAAATGCAAATCGGCTTATGCATATTTATTTTGGGGGATAGTTATCAAATATCTGATCTTTTAGGAGCTTGATCTGCAAATGTATTGATAAAAGAGGATTCATGAAATGCTTTGGTGTTGGGCTATCAAGCATAAATCAGGTTGTAGTGAAAGCTTATCACTTTGGCTGCACTAAAGCATTTCCCTCCCCACATGGGTGTACATGTACCCACTTGATCCTGTTGGAGAGCCTAATACAATAACCAGTTTCGCTGTGTCTGGGGATTCCCATAGGATGCCCCTGCGGTGTTGGAAAGCTGTGGACTCTGATGCACGTCACTGAAGGCTGTTTTTTCTCCAGCAATTACCTCATCCAAGAGAGATGAAGAATTTCAAGGCGTAATTACAACCTCTCTTTTCCTGAGCTTTTTGAATGATGGTCTTTCAACTGGCTCCATTGTTTCTGCTCAGTGTTGTTTTTCCTTTTCACCACAACTTCAAGATTAAAACTTAACCCCCTCAGAGGCACAAAGGCCTTTCTCTTCCAAGTCAGACAAAAGTGGCACAGAGCAGTTCTTTCCAGGGCCTCTGAGACTGGATGTGATGAAGTGCTCTACTGGCCTGGGAAGAAACAAGGGAAATGGACTCATCGTTGGAAGTACACAGGGAAGTGATCTGGAAAATCAAATGGTACCAGCAGAAATCACCTCCCCAAATACCGTTGGCTCTCCTGGGAGACTAAATCCTGCATCTAAGAGGATGTAACTGGAGCATCAGCTTTCTCAGTTTCCTACTCTACCTGGAGGGTAGCTGATTTAAAGCCCTCCCACATGCAAGCAGATCAGGCTCTCCCCCTGGAAGCCCTTCAGGATGAGGGTGTAAGAGCATGTGTATGGCAGCCAGAACTTGCCTGCTACCAGTGAGCCTGCTAAGGGTTGGTGAGGCAGTGTCTCGTGTGGGTCTTGTGTGTAAGAAACAAGTATTCAGAGGGTGCAGGCAGAGACCTCTCCCTACTGCTTCAGTAATGTGAAGGGAACTGGGCTGTTGGCTCCAGCTCCCTGTGCTCTGTGCCTCACCTTCCAACTGCTGCTTGGCAGAGCAAGTCAATGGAAAGGGAATCTTGCATGGCACATGTCAAGCTGTGCAATAATCTTGCTATTGCTTTCTGTGAACTAAGGAAACAGCACCAAAGTCAGAAACACTACTTGCTAACATTTCCTCTGCTGTGTCTGATTGGCTGCAGCAGTCCCTTGCCTTCTAGCAGAGCACAGTTGGATCTGGCACATCCTTACCCTTTTCTAGAACAACATCCTTTTCTTCTGGGGCTGTTATCTAGAGGTCACTGTGTGGCTTGTGGTTCAGAGCAGGATGCAGGGAAGTGAAGGGAGGGCTCTACAGCCATGTGTAACTCTACCTTATGCTTCCTTGAGACAAAAATACTGTGCTGTAAGGAAGCAGAGGTAGGAAAAGAAAAACAGTTTTGTACAATGCATCTTTGTTTCACTTCCACATTTAATTCTGTGTATAAATATGCAACATTTATGGGCAAGGTGATTTGTTGGCTCCCTTTGGTTGAACCTGAATGGCATGTTTGGTATTTTTAAAGGAGTTCTTTAAAAAAAAGTGAGGAAACAAACAGCAATTAACAGTAACTAGCTGACTTTTTATCCATCCTTTAAAAGTCTATTTATAATATGCTTGAAGGTAGGTAGTTGCCTTGTTGTTGCCCTATAGAAGATTTTGCTGCAGCATCTGACTGGTTGACAACGTTTCAGTGGAGGCTTTTGAACAAAGCTCAGATTCATTTTTGAGAGACAGACATCTCTGCTTGCAGTCTTATTGTTGATAGAAGTTAAGTTTGCTAGAAAGGTCATTAAGAACCAGAATTCTTTCTTATGGTCAGAGGAGAATATGTTTGTAATAAATCATGCCAATTCTTTGAGATATGCCTTCTCTCTGATAGGTAATTTGCTAATTAAAACAGTTACAATGTTGTTGCTTCTGAAATACTACATTATATTTTTGTGGAAAGTGCTTTTTAACCTTAAATTCAAAGATGTGACTTCAATGAACAGTTGCCTTAAAGAGACAAAAAATAGTTTTCAGTGATACCAAGAGATTACTGATTTCTGCTAAGCACCCAAGTTGGACATGAAGTAAACAGACATGTTAGTGGATGTGTTATTCAGACAGGTGCTGGCATACACTTTTTGGTGTGTACAGTACTTGTGCTCTGTGCAGTTGTTATGTATACTTCAGTGCAATCATTGTCCTGCTATATTTAACTGAAGTGTAGATCTTTAATCCAAAGCATGCTGAAGCCCCTGGGAACCTTTCCAATTATTTAATGAGTTTTGGCATAGCCCATACAGTAATAAACTGTTTTCAAAGAGTGAGTGATTTGCAGGATTAGGTTCTTGGATATTGTGGGCCAAAGTGAGCTCCAGCTCCAGTGAGCGCAATGGTAAAGTCAAGCTTCTAGAGCAGCATTGTCTCTAGCAGTGATTTGTATTGTGACAATCCATATTTTTTTGAATGTTGTTAGTGATACTAAGGACAGGCTTTGACAAGTAGAAGAATTATTTTGTTCTTAATCATGAATTTCCTTCTTAAGTTACATCAAATTTAATTTAATTAGAAAGGAAATTAACTTTTTCCTTACTCTCAAAATTTAAAGGCTGAAGGAAGAGTGTCTTCATTTTTGGGAGTTAGTACCAGAAATTATGTAGGATTAGACTCAGCTTTGCTACTGTAACAAACCATGTCTGTTTGTGCCAGTGTGCACATATGTGTGAGACATGCACACATACGTGTATATATTAAAGAAGAGTTAACCTGTGGTAGCACATAATGTTGAAATTCAGTGTATACAAATGGCTTGGTAAGTATGCATCTGGGATTCAAGGCAAATGGCATTTTTATGTAGTTGCCTGGGTGTGGTGTAGGTTGAGGAGGCTTCAAAAGAGTAGTGTAAACATTTGCTGGAGACATTTGTATTGAAATAAAACAAAGGTCTTACCTTTGTGTGGGATTTATAAGGTAATGGCTGGCAGGAGAAACTGTAAAACCACACTTTTTGTGCATAGGAGGAATGATGGGATTGATGTTAGTCATTTGAGAGACGAGTCATTTAACTCTTTGTTATTACAGTCTGGAGGGATGAACCTTTTTAAAACAGGTTTTTAAATACCTGTTGCCTAGGCCTATGTTCTCTGTATTGCCAGTATTCAGTAGAGAGACTGCTTTAACTTTCTGATTTTGTGCTATAACACATTCTTCCCTCCCTTCTGCCCTTGGCTCTTTCTGAGACAATGGGAGCCAGAAATGTAAATAGTAATAAAAGGCTTATATTAGAAGTTTTGTAATGTCTTTCATAGACCTTTAAAGTGTATAAGCTGGGAGACCACAGCAGGAGTCATGTTGGCTGGATTAAATGATAAAAAGGGAAATGCATTTCTGAGCCTTGCTTTCTCTTAAAACAGATTACTGTGTTTGTGTCTTGTACATCCCTAATTATGCTGCAGTATTTAACAAACAGTCAGTAATTCACATAATAGCAGCTACACCATGGAGGAGTGCCTTCCCCGAAAGAGCAAGTGCTTTTTCTAGACATGCTGTATAACAAACAGAGCAGTTCTCATTATCTTTGGCCACTTTTGAAACTTCCTCAGCACCAAATGTTTCCCCAAATTAGTGTTTCATTGCCAATGGCATGCCTGAGCTGGAGACTAGATGGGTGGAACTCTGACATTAATTGCTCTAATCTAAGATATGCTGACATTAAAAAAAGAAAGGCATCACTATAACGACAACCCGAATGTGTTCCTGATAGCAAAACATTGCTGAGTTCCAGTTTGCACAGAAAAGAAAAAAGTTTGTAAATTAATTCATGTGCAATCATAGTCACTTTTATTAATATAGCTCTAAGACAAGTGTAGACAAGGCTGCAGAGGGAAACAGTGATTTCTACCCTGCTGCTGTCATTTTTACTTAACTCTACATTTTCTAACCATATTAACCTTACCATGCAAGAGACCAGAGCAAGAAGGATCTGAAACCTGGGTATCTTCTAAGAGAAGTAGAGCAGCACTTCTTTGCATGGCTGCCTGTGAAGTTGGCTTGTCCCTTGTCTCATTGTGAGTTGGAGTACCTGCACTATGGACAGGAGCTGAGAAGGGAAAGTTGAGGGTTGTAAAGGGCAGGCTGTGCTTGGACAGGCAGATGAAATAATTTCTGCTCAAAGCAGGCCACTGCATTGGGGAGGTGGTTTCTGGTCAGAGCAGGGAGACAGAAGGGGACTGTCCAGATGTTTCCCCAGGTCCTGTTCACCATGGCAGTCTGCTGCAAAGTCATGCAAAGGAAAACAGACCTCAAAATCAAGTAAAAAATAGCTAAACCTACACCCTCTTCGCTTCCCTCTGCACACCCCCACCATGTTTTTCAAATCCAAAGTCAAGTGTTGTGCTTTACAGGAAAGCTAATTTAGCATTGTGTGGAGACAGAAAATATCCCCAAAATGAATGATCTGTGTTAATTCGAATCCTTCTGTCTATCTGCAAAGTGCAAAAGATATGACAGAAAGTATAGTACACTTCATGTGTGTGAATGTACAGTCATTGCTCCTCAGAGAAATCCTGATGTATTACAGTGTCAGGACAAGATATTGAATCTTACAGCATCTATCTATTATTCATGCTGAATAATCTGTTATTGCTGTATGGGGACTCTTTAAATGATAAAGTCTGTCTTCCCCAGCTGCTCCTACTCCACTCTGTGATTCTGGAGGCAGTGCAAAAGATGACACACAGTCTATGTAGTTGATTAAGGTGCAACAAGATTTTTTTTTTACTTTTCAGCTGAACATGCAGCAAAGGTGGGAGATGCACAGACTGCTGGGTAGATGCTGTGACAATGGTGCATCCCCTCTCATGTTTTAACATACGGTTTGGAAAGTTCCTGTGCAGAAGTATGGGCTAAAATATAGAAAGACCAGATTCTGTTTTATGCTAGACCTCATTACACTGCTGTGTGTTCCCACGCACTTTCAAGTGTTGCCCTGACACCGTAAAGGAGTCTGAAGGCACATGAAAATCCAGGCCGTTGTATTTCAAAGGTGTATGCGCCTGTATCCACACTTACCTTTGGAGCTGGAGGAGACCAAGTTGTAATTTGAAACAGAAATAACACTATCAGCTTCAAAATCAGAGTTTCACCTAGGGCCCTTCCCCGCCTCCCTCCTCTCCTCTCCCGCAGTTAAAGTTCAACTATTTCATTTGTAAATGCAGCTCTGTGATACAATCAGAAGCAGAAAGCAGAGGGGCCATTAGCTCAGTCAGGCAAACAAGCTGCTCTGGCTCCATCATAAAGACCCTGACTGGAATGTTAAATTCTGCCATGAGGATAAAGTATCCCCCATTAGCCCTGCCAGGGCCCTTCTTTATTCTCATCTGCCTTTCTTTGGGATGCTGCATTCTGGTCACTCACAGTTGGTTTGTTTTCCCTGTTTGTGAATCAGGGAGGGATTCCTTCATACTCTTCTTTCCCAAATCTTCCCAGACCATCATGGGTCTGCTGCCCTCTCCTCTGCCTGGTGAGGTGTGCATCAGGTCTATTTAAGAGACCTGTTTGAGATCTCTTCCATTCTGAGTGTCCTTGTTCTGTTGGAGCAGGTTTCACATCCTTTTAGTTCAGGAGATACATACGGGAGGTTTTCTCTGTCCTTTTCCTTACTCAGTTTCTTCCTAACAGTTTTGGGTTTTGTTTGTTGTTGTTTTTTTAAACTGAGGAAAAGTGAAAAGTAGAATCAGGTTAATACATAATCGCCCCAAATTATCATGTAATGTACATATTCCTCGCTGGGCAGAAAACTGGGATTTTTTTCCAGTTTCGTCTCAAGTTTCATGCACACTATCCTGATGGAATGCTATCAGTGGTATTTCAGTTCACAGCACTTGCTTCACATCAGAATAGTCCTTGGGAGACTTTGGTTGTGGGAGACCCTTCTCCCAGGTCCTGTCCAAAGACATGGCAGATGAGAGAACCTTGTCCCATGGTACTAATGGAAATAGAGAGCAGGAGATGACTGGTGGGTACCAACAGACATATGTAATTGTAGAAGGAGAGCTGTAGATGGATTTCTGAAGCACAGGCAAGCAGGGAAGTTACTGGGAACTGAATGCAATGTCAACTTATGTGGATGCTACATGACCAAGGGAACTTTTGAGAAGAGGTAGAGAATAGTCTTATAAATGTTTGCAAAACTCCATCCCAGTTTGAAAGACAGGGTGACGTGCATTTTTGAAATTGAAGAAAGACAGTGAAGGGCCCTTAAAGTGTAGATCAGGAGTATCTGTTGATGGGATGGAAGAAGGAGCACTGCTGATGAAAGTGGGAAGAAAATTTGTAAAATAAATAAAGGGGTAGGGCTGCTCTTTGCCCACTGAATTAGAACTATGAACTGTCAGAAGAACAAGCCAGACCAAACACAGCTGGAAAGGATGAAGCAAGATGATCTGTATTAACAAATAGTGCAAACATACAGAGTAGGTTTGTAGGGCTAAAAATCTGACATCCGCGTGATGCACATTTTAGGAGGTTTTATCTCGTGTTACTTTTAGTCAGTTCCCATGGACTGAGCAATTATTAGCAGCTGGAGCATCTGAGGAGTGTCTAGGACACATCATCTGGTCTGGTTCTTCCAAAAACAGTCCAGCTTGTATACTCTGAGCTCTCTGGTGTGAACCCAACCATGGTAACTTGGTATAACCAAATGATTCACCTCAAATGTGAGCTCCTGATCCAAACCAAAGCACTGGTACACGCCCTAAAAGTTTGTCCTTCTTCCCAGCGTGGGAGCGTCTGTGCTGGATTTAGGACAGAAGTGTGGAATAAATTTGTGAGTTGCCAGAGTTTGCATTGTAGCTGAATTAAAAACTTTTCTTTTGGGGTGAGGGGGTAGTGTATGTATCTGCTTTTATTTTCCTGTTTGTTGTCATGCGTTTCCGGAATTTTAATCATTGTTTGCTCCGCATTTTGAAAGTAATCTCTCTGGCACACAGATTTTCATCACAGTGAATTGCTTGAGCACAGACTTCTCCTCACAAAAAGGAGTAAAAGGGCTTCCTTTGATGATTCAGATCGATACGTACAGCTACAACAACCGCAGCAATAAACCCATCCATCGAGCCTACTGCCAGATCAAGGTTTTTTGTGACAAGGTAAGTGGAAAGCAGAGTTACCAGGGATAGAGGAGAAACCTTGTTAGGCAGTTTATTAATGCAGTATTTTAGACCTATTGAAATGTTTTTTCTT
>NW_008662946.1:38640-40178 GCF_000695815.1 Acanthisitta chloris
GCATTTGGGCCAGTTATATCACAAATCTAACAGGTTATCATGTAATTATTTTACAGCTTTGCAGCCTTTTTGGCCCTGATTCCTCAGCTTGTGAGCCATAGTTTGACTGTTTATGGACAGCATGTTATAGGTCATGATACTGGAATATAAAAAAAAAAGGCAGAAAATGCAAACATAAAGTTCTCTACTTGGAAGGTCAGTGCTGACTATAGGCTCATGTAGGTGCCAGTCTAATGATGTTACCCCTTCTGACTAACAGCCAGGGTAGGTAGTATGTAAACTCTGACAGATAAATGCACCTTTCAGTAAAGGTCTGCTGGGCTCTCTTTTATGATGCAGTGGAAAACACCAAGTTCATGTGATGCAGCTGATGGGTTTCTTCCCTCCCTTGATTGCAAGCCATTATTTTGGAAGCTTCAATGAGACTTTTATGTTGCTAGAATTTTCTTTTTAAAAGTCAGCTGCAAAAATATATTAGCCATTTCATTTTGTAGTTCAGTAAGGGCTTTTTTTGTGTGTCTGCTTACTACCTCTTTTGCAAAAACAGTTGTGTGCTCCTTTGTGGGAGCTGGTAAGATTTTTCAGCACCCAAACATAGATCATGTCTAATGAGTTAGACAGTGTCATGCTCAGCTGTATATATCACCAAGTAGAAAGAGTTGCTCAGAAAGGTTATGTCAGTGATGATTCCTAGAAGTGTGTGTGACCACTTTTCAGCTGTGTTTAACACCTGCCAGCTGATGACTTTATCCCTGCTGAGAAAGATCTTCCAGTGGGAAGCTGATGTCTGGCTTCTAGTCAAGGTTCATGGATTCAGGAACCTACATCTTTAAGTGACTTGGAAATTTATCCAAATTAGTCTTGCAGTCTTACAGGTGGGAATAGATAGACAAAAGGCCATGCCTCAGGCAATATGTAACATTAACTTTTTAATGGAAAGGGTAAGAGTTCAGTTGTTCCAAGTCTCTGTGTTATTGCTCCTTCCCCCTTTTCACTTCACTCCCTTGTTGCTGTCTTGACAACAGGATCTTGAGGGCTAATCAGTCAGTTGTGTTAGTGCAGTAAAATCTTTGGAAGTAATGAATGTAAATGTAGGCACTGAGGTCTTCGTGCAGTCAAAATGCTATGCTTTTGATTGTGACTTTGAATGTAAAATATTTAGAGATTTGAAGTTACAGCTGGATGTTAAAAGCTCAGTAAACATCAAAGTAACAAGTTGTTTTCATCTACCTGTTTTTGAAAAGTGATTAGGAAACTTTGAATTATTAAGAAAAAAAAAGGAAATTCAGAGCACAAACTCATCAGGAGTGACTTGTAGATACAACTGGTGGATGTTCTGAGTAATACTTGTTCATTTCATCTATTGGCTTAATTGGTGCTTCAAATATCCAGACTGTAAAGCAGGAATTGAATGTTGAGGCTATTAATCAAAACTGCCTCAAAGTAGAAGAAAAGATCACAGGGGTAGTTAAAGCATCAAAACTGTATTGTAAGTGAGAACTGAAGGGCTCAAGGGTGTCGATAATAGTATGTATATA
>NW_008662947.1:0-401 GCF_000695815.1 Acanthisitta chloris
CCTCTCCAGCCTGTCAAGGTCCCAAAGTCTGTGGTTGCCTATCACACCCCTGGGATGGGCTGTGCTGGGTGGGCTGGGCTGGGTGGACACTTGTCAGCACTTACAGGGGCAGTGGGACCAGCAGGGCCAAGCTCAGGGCTGGGGGTGGAAGCATCTCCCACCTGCAGCATCAGTGGATGCACAGCCCCTGCCACCCTCCCTGGAGGAAGGCTTAGCTGCACTTGGATTTTTAGCCTAGAAATGGAGGTTTTAATAAGTTTTTCCCAGTAAATTGAATGTTTTCAGGTGTTGTAAAGTTTTAGCTAGTCCATGGCCTCATTTCCCACATTTTTGGAAGGAATTGGTGCCTGTCTTAGGGTCTTTCAGCTTCCACAGGCTCTGCTCCTCCTCCTCCTCCTCCT
>NW_008662947.1:462-2972 GCF_000695815.1 Acanthisitta chloris
TTTCCCTTCTTTTTCCTCCTCCTCCTTCTCCTGTTCCTTTCCTTTCTTCTCCTCCTTTCTCTCCTCCTTCTCCTCCTCCTCCTTTTCCTCCTCCTTCGTCTCCTTCTCCTCCTCCTTTCCCTTCTCCTCCTTCTTTCCCTTCTCCTCCTTTTCCTCCTCCACTTCTTCCTCTTCCTCTTTCTCCTCCTCTTCCTCCTGTTCCTTTCCTTTCTTCTCCTCCTTTCTCTCCTCCTTCTCCTCCTCCTCCTTTTCCTCCTCCTTCGTCTCCTTCTCCTCCTCCTTTCCCTTCTCCTCCTTCTTTCCCTTCTCCTCCTTTTCCTCCTCCACTTCTTCCTCTTCCTCTTTCTCCTCCTCTTCCTCCTCCTCTCTTTCCCTTCTCCTCCTTTTCCTCCTCCACTTCTTCCTCTTCCTCTTTCTCCTCCTCTTCCTCCTCCTCCTCCTCTTTTTCCTCCTCCCACTCCTTCCCCAGTATTCCAACAGACCAAAACCAACCCCCAGCATTGTGCAGAATGCAGATTTTTCCTTTAAAACCCCTAGAACTCATTTTATTCACAGTCACTAATTCCATTAATTATGTTATGATGCAATTAAGCATTTCATTTCCTGGCTATTAAAGGCTAAATTATTTATTAATAATTACAGATCATTAGCTGATAATGTTCACTCAGCAGCTGAATAATTCATCTCCTCTGCCTGAGTTTTCCCCCACACTCCTTGACATTTGGCTCAAATTTTCTCTCTCACTTTGGACATTTATTTCCCAGCTCAGGGAAGAGCCACAACCTCCAGTAAACTCTGGTGCTTCGAGGGATTTTTGCAGTTTCCACAGGCTCTTCTCTTCCTCCTTCTCCTCCTCCTTTTCCTCCTCCTCTTTCTCCTCCTTCTCCTTCTCCTCCTTTTCCTCCTCCTCCTCCTCCTCTTCTTCCTTCTCCTCCTTTTCCTTCTCATCCTCCTCTTCCTTCTCCTCCTCCTTCTCTTTCTCCTCCTTCTTCTCCTTCTCCTCCTTTTCCTCCTCATCCTTCTCATCCTCCTCTTCTTCCTTCTCCCCCTCTTCCTCCTTTCCCTTCTTCTCCTCCTTTCCCTGCACCCCAGAGAGCACAAAGTCTCTCTTTACCCCTCCAAGATCCCTTTCCAACCTTTTTATGGCTAGAGATAAGATATGAATAGAACTAGAGAAGCCTCATGATTCCCTCTCTCCTCCTCCAGGGCAGCAAGAGCCTTTGGCTGCCTGGAGTATTTATTAGCAACCCCAATAGGATAAGAATAACCAAGCCAATGATAACAATGATCAAACCACTCAGAGCTCAGGTTCCTGGAGGAGGAGAAGGTTCCTGGAGGAGAAGGCTCCTTGGAAGTTTGGGATCACCACTTGGTTAGCTCCTGCCACTGATGCTTTTGGCTCTTTTGTTCATGAGGGTATTTCCCCCCCAAAAAGAGCTCCAAAATGTTCCTTTCCTTTACTTAATGACCTTGGGAAAGGCACAGAGGTAGTTCAGGGAGGGATGAGGATCAGGGCAGGGAGGGATGAGGAGTAGAGCAGAGTGGGATGAGGAGCAGAGCAAGTAGGGGATGAGGATCAGGGCAGGGAGGGATGAGGAGCAGAGCAGAGTGGGATGAGGAGCTGAGGAGGATGAGATGAAAATCAGGGTAGGGTGGAATGAGGAGCAGAGCAGGGAGGGATGAGGACCAGAGCAGGATGGGATGCTCCCAGCCTGGCACAGTGCTCCATACTCAGGGCAGGGAGAAGTGTTGGGATTGCTGATACCTGGGAACTGCCAAACAGCTCCATTTCTAACAGGAAAGACACACTGAGATGTGGCTGTTTAATTAAGACTAGTGTAGGTTTGGATTTGTAGCTTTAGCTTTTCTTTTCTCTTCATATATATATATATGGGGATTTGTTCTGGGGAAGAGAGGAATGGGTGGAAAGGGAAAGGAGAGCTGTGCTGTGTCTTCATAGCATCAGAGAATTAATGGGCTAAGGGATTTGTGCTGGGAGAACATTAGCCACAGCTGCTGAGCACCTGTGCTCTAGTTCTGGCCTGGCCAGCAAATTCCTGCAGGACTTTGACCCCTTTACCCAGGGAGAAATGAAGCAGATGAAGCAGATCAGAGCTCATATTTCTCAGGCAGAGTGTGGGCAAAGCAGGAGCTGCTGGGAGCTCTCCAGAGAGCACAGCCAGGGATGGCTCCAAAGGTTCATCTCTCTTGCAACAGCCACTGGGTTTTGGGGATAGATCTTGAAGGCTCTGACAAGGACTGATATGGGACACAGGAGAGGCAGGGAGAGAGGAGCAGATGCCTTTCCTGCTGTGGAGAGAGAGTCTGAGTGTGTAGAGATGTGATGATTTGCCTAAAGTAATACAAGATGCACCCAGCAAATCCTCCTGGTCACCCAGCATCTACTCCTGTCACTCAGCATCTCCTCCTGCTCACCCAGAGTCTCTCCAGGTCACCCAACATTTCTTCCTGCTACTCAGCATCTCCTCCTGGTCATTCAGCATCTCCTC
>NW_008662948.1:0-405 GCF_000695815.1 Acanthisitta chloris
ACTCCTCCCAGTACTCCTCCCCCGGGCCTAACTCTCCGCCCTCTGCTCACCCTGACACGCCTCCCCCGATACCGACACTCCTCCCCCTGCTCCCCCCGACGCTGCTCCCCTCGACCCTCATCCCTCTTCTCCTTCCTGACACTCATCCCTCCGCTCCCCCCGAACGGCCTCCCGCGGCACCTCCCCCGCCACACTCCTCCCCGTACCCTCTCCTGACACTCCTCCCCTGCTCTCGCCCTTCACGGTCTTTCCCGTCTCTCCCGTATTGCAGCGCCCTCTGCCGCCGTGGAGGGGAAAAAGCGTATCGCGACAGGCGGTGGGTGTCTGATTGAACGCGATAGTCAGGGGTTGTGTCAGTCCGAGCGGGGCGGGTTAATTGCTCACCCTGCCATAGGCAGGGGCCCC
>NW_008662948.1:453-735 GCF_000695815.1 Acanthisitta chloris
TGTGGAGCAGCCACAGCTGCTCTGGGCAACCTGTGCCAGTGTCTCAGCAGCCTCACAGGTTCCTCACGAGGGGCAGCACTGAACTCTGCTCTCTGGGACCAGTGACAGGACCCAAGCAAATGGCATGGAGCTGTGTCAGGGGAGGGCTAGGTTGGATGTTGGGACAAGGTTCTTCCCTCAGAGGGTGTTTGGGCACTGGAACAGCTCCCCAGGGCAGTGGTCACAGCCCCAAGGCTGACAGAGCTCAGGAAATGCTTGGCCAATACTCTCAGGCACAGGGTG
>NW_008662949.1:0-26257 GCF_000695815.1 Acanthisitta chloris
CGGAGCCGAGGGTGGTGGCAGACCCTGGACCTCTCTGCCGCTCTCGGTGGTCTCACCAGCCCGGCCCCGGCGACTGTCTCCGCACCCTTCTAAAATGCAGAGCTTTTGTGAGTTACCGAGGGCAAAAAGCAGTGCGTTAAGAAGGGAGAGGATGTACTGTGGGTGTGTTTTGTAGTGAAAAGCAGCTTTCAGGACCATTAGATATGCCAGTGCACCCAAGGGTGAAGCAGCCATCATCCCGTGCCTCTCCCTTTGAAACACATCCCCATATTTCCGTCCAGCCACTGTCCTCCTGGCTGCAGTTGTGCATCAGCCCCAATGCTGACCACCTTCTTCAGCACTCATCTTCTCCCCACGCTGGTAGGAGCCCAAGCCAGACACAAGTAACCCACTGACTGGAGCTGAATCGACCAACGTGTTCAGCGTTAAGGGGAAAACTCTTCATCGCCAACTTCATTGGTCTCAAATGCTGCAAAACACCCTGAAGAGTCCTGAGCATTGAGAGGCTGACCTTTTCTGATGAGTAGTTTGTAAATGAGCCCCACCGCTGGGTCACGGTGGAGTGTTATTTCTGAGTGTCTTACCCCAGACACTTCAAAACTACCTACACTCTGTGTGCTGAGTTTCTAATTGCATTTGCAAAGTTTTCCCTTCCTCCCTTGCAAATCACGACTGGGCTACATGTGCAGGTAAAGCGAAATGGAGCTTACACAAATATAAATGCAGACCTATCAGCAAAATCAATTAAATTGATTTTGTAAAAATGCAGCACCTTCATTAAGTCTGTGATATTTTATGTATACATTTGTATTCAGATACAATCCATGTGTAAATTATTTATCTGCCACAAGCTATTAAGTTCTGTTGTGTAGCTCTGTATTAAAGACAAGGAATCTCTATTAAAAATGATTAGTCCAATAACTCTTCCTGCTCATTACATAAATTGCACTTTGGTATGTACAAATCCTTACCAAACTGCTCTTGAAAAGGATTTCAGACACAAGTTCAGCAGTACTTTTCTAAAACTAAATATTTTGATTGCTTTGAAGTTTTCAACTCCAACCCCAAATACCATAAGGGTTGTTGCTGGATGGTGAGCTTCTGAATTTATCTTTGAGATCTAGGTAGGCTTTAAGTGATACTGGTAGCCAGGTAGACAAAAATTGACCAACAATTGCTTATAAGAGTTTTGTTAATTTTGTTGCTTGAAAAAGAAATAAAAATCCACAAAAGCAATTTGTCAGGGTAGGTTTAGAAGTTACAAACCCTTCATTTTGTCGAAGGAGAAAGGGGAGAGATTTATACTCTAATCCTGGTAGACTGAGCAGTAGTGATTCTGCTGGATGTCTCTCTTCTACATAGAAGCTATTTGTCTTCTAAGAGGCATCATCTCCACTTTCCATAGCCACCTATCCCAATTTGCTGCACTGGGTACTCGGATGCATGATCAAATTAACACAATTTAAAGGATTACTTGGTGTCATTGGAGACATGTGCAAATATACAATACAAGGGAAAACACATAAGCTTAAACCACTTTCACGGAGGTAATTTGATCACATATCTGAGCCCTAGTGACACTAACCTAGTGAGACAAATGAGCACGTCAGTGACTGCACACTTGAGGTTAGGAATACTCCTAAATGCCTCGCATACTTAGGGCCAGCAGCATCAGCTGTTATTTACTCTTCTTCCATCAATTAACCTTCAGCAGATCTCTGGCTAGCAGATGAAGTAAACTTCAAATCAGGGCCTAAGTAAAAAGATCATAAAATATTTAATCAGTCTTTTAATATTTGATTTACAAAGTTTTAGTCAGCATTCTTGCTTAACCTGCTGTAAACCTTAGTCTAGTTTAATAGTCCAAGCACCACAGATACCAATCGGCCCAGGAGCTGTTGATTAAGGTGCAGAGGAGAGTTCCTCACTGGAGTGTGCCAGGCATTCCAGACCTAGCTCTGGTCCTGTATTTGGAAACCTCTGTACCTAGGAGGAGGATTCTAAGGAGAATATTAAAACAAGCAGTATTTCTAATCTATGGCAACTACTGACACATTAGCTGTACTGTACCTTATAAACCGCAGGCTAGACGACTGTTTTTCCAGGGATTAGCTAGCTTCTCTGTGACCCTCAGCTATTGAGTTATTCCTATAGTGCTTAAAAGCAAACAAACATAAGATAATGAAGCATGCAAATACAGATGTCTCATAAGCAGAACCTATTTTATAGAGAAAAGGTAATCCCTTCCTCCACTGCTGATTTTCAAAGCCGTTACATCTAATCTAAGGTCAGAAAAGATAAATGTCAGATTTGGTTGTTTAGAATGAGAGAGAAAGAATCAGGAAAAAGGGAGACAACTGGGTGCCAAACCAGACCTTAAAATCTCACTGGAATAAGATTCTTAATATAAATTCGATGGGTTTCAATGTGTCTTGATTTTCTAATTATTTTATGTTTTAATTTCTGCCCTCAGGGATTTCAGTCTTGAAAGCCTGACTGATTCCAGTCTTGCATGATAGACACCTTTCTCTCCAGGAATGAATGGAAACTATGAGACAGTACTAAGCTGTTCAGATATACAAGTTCAAACTTGTTCCCTACAAGTTTCATTTAAATATTTCTCTCTTTCTTGGGGAACCTGGGCCAGTATTATAATAAGAACCACTGCTAATGGCCTTGAGATCTATCTCATTATCCTGAGGTACTCTGAATTACTATTTCACTTGACAATCCAGTCTTGTACAGGTTTGAGTAATTACCCAACTATCCCTTAAGTGAATGAGCACTTCTTGCTAGTTAATATGATAGGGTTTCATATTTTTTCAGACTTTATTAGGAAGCTGATTTGAAACATCGTGTTTGATTTCCCATAATTATCTGTCATTTGGCTGTGTACATGTTTGGGCCATTTTATACTGTGTTCATGCAGAACCAGGTTTCTTACTAGGCTGTTTCTAAACAGAAGTAAACAAATAAGTTGCTATCTCATTTGCAATAGGTCAAGTGATCTCACATACAGGACTGAAAGAGTTGAGTCATTTCTGTGGCTCTGCAAAAATTGCATTTTGATAAAAAGGACTAATATGTAAAACAGATATGTCATACTCCTTACAGTGTTACAGCTAATTTCTACTCCATCAAAGCTACTTGTAAGAAAAATGTTGCATGGACTAGAGAATCTTCTGGAGAAGAGGAGGCTCAGGGGAGACCTTATCACCCTCTACGACTACCTGAAAGGAGGTTGGAGTCAGGTGGGGGTTGGTCTCTTCTCCCAGGCAACTAACAGTAGGACAGGAGGGCTCAAGCTCTGCCAGGGGAGGTTTAGGTTGGATATTAGGAAGAGATTTTTTGCGGAGACAGTAGTCAGGCATTGGAATGGGCTGCTCAGGGAGGTGGTGGATTCACCATCCCTTGAGGTTTTCCAGACGAGACTGGATGTGGCACTTAGTGCCGTGGTCTAGTGATGACGGTAGGGTTGGACTCGATGATCTTTGAGGTCTTTTCCAACCCAGCTGATTTTATGATTCTATGATTCTTGGTGTGGATGGGTTATATTCTGTTAAATATGAATGTTTACTTTCACTACATGTTCCATTTACTTAGCAAGTTCATAAAGTTGTCATATTGCAAGAGACATGAATAAAGTTTCAAAGTAATTATTGCTCTTAGCAAGGTATGAAGAACTGTAGAAATACCTTATAAAATGCATGGGGTCTTTTACCATACACAGTCAACAGGAGGTTTGAGAGGCATCTGATTTGGCCTGTAGTTTTCCTTTGGATAGGATTTATGCCAAATACTACTAGCTGACTTCAAAAGCCATGACACCTGAACACAATCATGTAACCCATTATTTTAGAACAGAATCAGCCTTTGTTTTGTATCCATGTCCTAAGTCCTAAGTGCCAGGGTAATTAATAGAATATTTAGAACCATGAGAATGCTCATTGTGAACCTATTCAGTGAAGATCCACTGTAGCTCTCATAGCTAAATTTTTACACGGCTTCTTCAGAAAATACAGAGTTGCAAAGAATATTCAAGCATAATTCCAGTATCTTCAGGCTACATGATGTGCCAGCACAAGTTGTCGTTTGCACAATGTGCCTGCTGGGAAGAGAGAAAACCTTCCCTTCAGTTTCTGACACAAGGTACCAGTGTCCCATACCATGGCACAGTGACAGAGATCAATGTCTATGTGCCTGCCAATCCAGCTGAGCCCAAACAGGGAGGAATTAATCAGTCAGATGAAGGACCGGAAGAGATTGGTTTCCTTGCAGAAATAACTGAGTAGCTGAGATTTAGTCCTTGACTCTTTCATAGGGCAGTATGCTTCCTTACATCCAAGACTTGTAGTAAATCCAAAACTGAGCCCTTGTTGGATAGTCTTGACATGTGTAGGACATAAGCATTCTAGTGTGGACTCTGAGGTCTGTTATACATTTGAAAAGACACTTTCTTCATAAACTTGATATGATCTGAGGCATAGTCGCTAACACAAAAAAATGAGGAAAATACAGTACTTCATTGCAGTACTTACTCCCGCAGTGTAAAATTAGCCATGGACATCACAAGGTTTTATTTGTGGATGATCATGGATAATATTGATGTTTGTTTCCATAGTATTTTTGTTCTAGAATTCTTTGGTTTGCAGTCCTTAACTAGTGGGAAAAGAAAGCAGATGCTAATTAGTGTTCAGAATGTAATGACTGTAGAAACATAACAATATCAGAAATAAAATCTGAATGTTAATCCTTGTAGCACTAATTTCTTAACACTTCATTTTCAAGCATCACCAAATAGCATGAGCTAAACAATAGCAAAGCTGCAAACGAATACTCTTGCATCATCATGTATTGATTGCACCTTTCACACTTGACTTTATTGCATTGGAATTCTCATTAGGCCTCAGACAATATTTACTTTCCTTAATCATGAATAGTAACAAGGCAGAGTACAACATTTTGTCAATAACTATCAACATTTTCTTCACAAAAGGCTGAATTTTCAATGGGATTTCAGCTTGACCTGCAATTCTTTGAGTGTACATAGTTCTAGACATGAATGCTGGGGGAGTGAGGGAGGACGTTTAAATTCATCATACAACCTAGTATTTAGAATTCTAGTAACATTAATTAAAAGGTATCATGTGATGAAGACTCTAGAAGGCCTATTTTCAGTTCTCTGTCTTGCACCAGAATACATGTCCTGTGTAACCTTAGAAAAATCTCCTTTATTTTGGTACCCATAGATACAGAAAGGTGTATATATAAATAGATAGACATAGAAAACTATACATTAAGTTGTATTATGTGTATTATGTATGTAGTTGTGGGAAAGGAAGTCTACAATAGAAATAACTGTGCATTCTGTCTCCTGTTCCTTGTAGGGGAGTTAGGTTAGCATGGAAGTGTTAGCATGTTACATGCTTCTCACTGTGCTTTCCTTAGGACAGTAGTGCTTTCCGGGGGAAGCATAAGTAGTACCAAGGTACAGATGATTAGTGGTCATTTGTAAGCTCGACTTGGTAATGACATGTAAGAGTTCACAGAATCATACAATGGTAGAGGCAGGAAAGGACCTCTGAAATTGCTTGGTCCAGGCCCCTTGCTCAAGCAGGGCCACCTAGAGCTGTTTGCCCAGGACCATGTCCAGATGACTTCTGACTATCTCCAAAGATGGAGACTGCTCAACCTCTCTGGGCAAGTGTCAGACACCCTCACAGTAAGAACACGTTTCCTTATGTTCAGAGGGAACTTTCCACGTTTCAGTTTGTGCTCAGTGCCTCTGAGCCTCTAGCATTTTCATCCTCTCCTCCTAGGAGAGATGCTCCAGTCTCTTTGTGATCTTCATGGTCCTTTGCTGGACCCTCCAGTATGTCTCTCTTGTATTGAGGAGCCCAGAACTGGACATGGCACTCACCAGTGCTGAGGGGCAGGCTGACATCCTGTGATCTGATGGCAGTACTTTGCCTAATGCAGCCCACAATACCATTGGCCTTCTTAGCTTCCAAGCTAATACATTGGCACATGTTATAGCATGTTCATGCACAGTAATGAATTTAAAGCAAACAGATCCTCTAAAAACAAATTTTTAGCAAGATTAATTAGAGTCTTCTTTCATTAACATAATCTTAACAGAATGGCAAAATTGATGAGGGTATCTAAGCCATCTCTTGAGCGAGAATGAAATATATTTCACCTTTCTGTGTTCCAGGTTGGGTATTTTCAGTAATTCCTGTCCTGTCCTTTAATGTCACTGTTGGTCAGGTCACGACAGTGATTTAGTGCACTGAAGAGTCACAGAGGACTTGTAATAGTCCTAGAACATCACCTTGCTAAACAAACAGCATAAAGAAGGTGATTGAATTCTCATTTGACTGCCATCTCTCAGTATGTGAGTGACTTGAGATTTTCATCTGGAGATGGAGCAGTATCCTCAGCACTACCAATATTTTATATGGGTTATTGTAAAAGAAACATGGTGCATTACTAGAGTGAGTTAAAACTGCCTAAAACTGCTCGTAAAAGTCATCTGGTCCATGCTGCTATTTTTTAATACCTCTTTCTTTAAAAGAAATGCCAGATTTGCAACTGTGGTTCATCTGTTGAAAATACAGAGCTGAAAATCTCTGATTTTACTCTGTTATCTATATTATGTCATCATTTGCAGATCCACATAGTTAATTAGACAGTGATGCATTTGAAGTTGTCTTGAGTTTCTTCCCACTCTATAATCTAAGATATGGTTTGCTTAGAATTCTTAACAAATACAGTTTTGTCCATGACAGTGGCCATCAAATGCATTCAACATAAGTCTGAGAGGCAGCAGAGTTCTGTTGAATTCCTATTTTCTCTCCTGTCCACACAACACTATATTCACAAAGCGCAGAACTTATCAGGGACTGGATGGTAACCAAAATCTAGGCTCCCTTTTGGGACAGAATACATAAGTGGCAGTTCTTTATAAATACAGAGCGCATTTCCAGGCGGGCTACCTATCTATCCACCCAAATACTGTTCCAACGATCCCTTGCAGGGAGCTGGAACTGCATTTGGATGTTCTGAAAGCAATTATTGTACATAACACTCTATTCTCCTTTCAGAACTTCTGAAGTTTAATTTCTGGTTTCTCTGATCCTGTCTTGTTCAACTTTTTGGTCCTTTGGTCCTCTGTCTTGTTCAACTCTTGACACATTTTTGGATGCAACCCTTGTCTGCATCCAGCCCTTTGGATGCAATAGGGAGCATACTTGTTCCCTTTCACTCTGTTCTTCTGTGCCTGGATCCATCTTTCCTGACAGTTCAGTTTGCTCCACAAGTTTGGCTTTTGCTTGGATTTCCCACTAAGGTTTCTTCTATTTCACAGCAATATAATTCCACTTCATTTGCTGCCATGACTTTAAAAGTGAACAATCAAATCATAGCTATTACAGAGTGTCAGCAGGGAATGGGGACTTCACGCTCAGTCCAAACTGCAAAGGCTGGGTCCATCAGGAGCCAGACTGTACATTAGTGTATATACTTAAATGTTCCCAAAATGGGCTCTTCTGTGGTCTCTGGAGATCTGCAGACAAGCAGATTTATTAAAGTGCAAGTGGTTTTTTGTTTCCTTACAAGAAAGTGGAAATGCTTTTTTTTTTTTATTTCTAATCAGCAGTCCTCCATGGAGCAGTGCCTGAACTCTGAATGAAGAACCATTTCTGTCTTGTTGCATTGAGAATGAGAGTTACTCTGTCTCATGTTAGATTTTAAATATCTGAACAGATTTGTGCAATGCAAACAATTCCAAACAGTGACTTTTCTTATGCTGCTGTGCCTTGAGATTGCTGATGATAAGCTCCACTGTCCCACAGCAAGGCAGGCTTTGAGCTGTGGTCAATAATAATAATGATAAGAATAAGGATACGAATATGGGATTTCACAACACCTCAAATCTTCAAAATGCTTTTTAGGGCATAAAAGTTATATCATTAAGTTCTTTCTGCACAGGAAGATAGTTAAGCTTCTTCCAGTCTGTCTGGTTTGTGTTACACATACGCTCTGGTTTCTAGTTGTACAAAGTGAGGTTAAAAAGGTATTTATGTATATTTTTACCTTAATACTTGCAAATCTCTACATTAGATTGCCAGTCTAGATATTCTGGAAAGTATCATTAGGTGATGAAATCATCACTAGGAAGGAGGTACATAAGCTTGCAATCTCGATGCGCAAGTAAAAGGGGCATGATGTTTTGTTGTATTAAATTCAGGAAATTACAGCATTAATGTTGCACATGCTTACTACTGTACTAGAAAAATCTTCAGGCTGCGGACAAAATTAGAAGGTTCAAGATATGTATTTGACCAAGTGTATAGACAGTAATATATACATACACCTGTGTGTACCAACTATTAAGTCAGAAGCATTTAACTAGACAAGGTGCCAAGGTGTTTAGTCAAGTTTGCACAGTATGACTGTGCAGTACGTTCCAAGGAGCTGCAACAGATTGGAGGATTTGTCTCAAAACTTTGTACATTATATTTTGCACAATTCTCATTGGCATTATGCACAAAATAAAAATAATGTGGGATTAAGAAGAACATTATGGTTTTTATTCCTGATTCCCCTGAAGTTTCAGAGGAAGACAAAATGTGTTTTGTCCACCAATCTGCACATTGAAGTATTTGCGTGAGGAAGATGGTACCAAAAGGATAAAATTGGCTAAAATGGAAGAAGTCTTAAGAGAAATGTGGGTGGGCACTCCTGTTCAGTCTGACTGATGTATAGAGGATCTAAATCCAACATCAAGCCCAGCTCCTCTGCATGACCTTTTTCTTGTGAATGAAGAGGAAAATGTTCCTTGCATTCCCAAGCTGTGGATGTTCTTTAAACAAGGATCATTTTGCACAAAACACTACCATCCTGTGGAAAACAGGCAGAGGAACAGTGCTTGTAGATTCCTATTGCCTGTAACCTAGGAAATAGGAGATCCTGCTCTTTGCCTTTTCTGGCATGCTGTGCAGACTTTGTTACAGCTGTGGATTTTCTAGATAGCTGAATTTGCTGGGGTTTAGATGTTTTTCTGCTAGCTATACTCGTATCAGTATGGCATGGCCATACTGTGCTGTTTCAGGAACAGTGCATTTCATTGAGGGGTTTTATTCTTCTGTAGGATAGTTAGAGCTTGGATTTGAAAGCCATATTGAGCATCCAAAAGAAAAGCACTTCTCAGGAGCATCTCAGAAGAACTTTTGCTAGATGGATAGCCAGTATATCCAGCAAGAATCTTTCAAGTGATTTCAGGTTTAGACAGATGCAGATTTTGTCCATCAGTAGAGAATCCTTGCATGCTGCAGAAATACAGGAATGTCTCTTTCATTTGTATAAATGTATCAAGAACAGGGGCTCATATTCCTTCATCTCCAGAATAAAATGGATCTTCATGTATTTTACTTGATAAAAGCAAATTTGACATCTTGTCCAAGGAATCAGCTGTTCAAGGACAGTCAAATCTGCTCATGAGCAGAAATTGAATACATTCCAAGAGCAGCCTATCTATGAAAACCCCACACCAATAGGAATTTCTCTTTGGCAACTTAAATGAGTTCCACAGCCCTTCACTGGAAGTGCCCCATATGCCTTTGGATAAGCAATCATTACTTTACTTTTTTTTTTCCCCCTTCTCTCAAAACTGCCATATAGGCAAACCTTGTGCAGTGAATCTCAGTGTTATCAGTCAGGGCTGCTTTAATTCACATTCATGGAGATAAAGTGGTGCTGAGAACACCTCTTGACTTTAGGGGTAAACTCAATCAAGAATTTTACTAAAGCCAGGAAATTATTTTAGCATGTATTTTTGTCAAGATTCATGAATGTTGGAATGCTAGGTTCAGTATTTCAGTAAGATTTGGTATTTCCTGAGACTGAGTCTTCTTATTGTGTTCTAAAGAAAGTAGAGAAGGGCTGTTTATATACTGAAGATCTGGGAATAATGTATTGACATATGTAAAAGGCAAATTCTAAATATCAATATATGTTTTAATAGACAGTTGGAAGAATGAGCCTATTTCAAAAATACAAAGTCCTTTTGCATGTATTGAGTTGGAAACATTGTCTGGTTCCTACCTGTTTGAACACACTGAGAGAATGTTGGGATTTTAAGATAGCTTCACTCTGGGGTGGAAGGTAGCCAGCCCTGGAGTGGAGTAGGACCACAAGGTGTGTGTATGACAGAAAAAGAGGTACCTGTATTGCATCCAAGTGAAATAAGAGAGGTGGTTTTAAGAATATAATTTATAATTACTCAGACTGGATCTAGATTATAATTACATAGTCTGGAACTATGCCAAGACACTGAAATTAATATTTCAAGTTTGGATGGAAAAAAATGAGATAGTGTTTGGCTGTGTTGTTAGTTGTCTATCAGCCATGAACTGGGAACCAGGAGAGTGCGAGGAACCTACCTTGAACCTTGAATTTACCTCCCAAAAACAGATGAAGAGAATTTTACTTAAAATCTTAAATGGAAAACAGAATATGTAAAAAAGAAAAAAGACATTGTAATAAGGAAAAGACAGTGATAGCATCTCAGATTGTTATTGCATGGTTAGTAAATGAGTAAGAAGAATCATTTCTATTCAAAACTGAAGTCTTAGTTTAAAGAACCCTAACCAGCAGTCAGGTCTGTTAGGTAAGATTTCTTTCCTTACTTACCTAAATTTAGAAAGTGAACATGTCACTCAGTCATTTAAACACAGTCAGCTAAGGCCATGTATATCCTGAATGTATTACTATATCTGATGTGGTTTCTTGGTACTGGCAGAGCAGAGCTCTTCCATAGGTGCTGGCTGTTTGGGAGTGTCTTGACTATCCCAGAGCGTGTCAAAGGTTGTCAGGGACTAGTGCATCAGCAACTGCACTGAGCTTCTCTGGTTGCCCAGTTGAATCCCTCTTGGCTCTGTTTACTGCACTAATCGGGTTTCCATAGATGTGATAGGAGCTTATACACTTAAGCAACTTGAATGCACTTGCATTTAAATATCTTATCAAAACGTGAATACTGTCCTAAGATTCGGGAATAGGGTCAGGAGTCTCAGCGGATGGACACCTCAGTGTGAACACAGCTTCACTGTCAGAAGTACAACATACCAAGGTGCAACCTTTGTTTTATTTTACTGCCATTGTATTAAGAGGGTATTTTGATATAATTGGTTTAAATTACCAAAAATTCATACAATATTTGCCTGTTAACGCTGAACTACATTGATCTAGGCGGGGTAAGCAAATACATCTAGTCCCAGTTTGTGATCAAGATAGCTTTCCTGATCTGCCCACAGAGAGCTACTTCTGAATGTCATACATCCAATCTTTTACCAGGCATTGTTTCATTAGCCTCACAAAAGCTAATTTGGGCATATATTGTCAATAGTTTTGATTCACGGTTTCTTAAACTGCTACTTACACTGTTATCTTGAACAATTTCCAGTGCTGTCTTACACAGTTTAAAATATTAAGGCCTACTAAGAGGGTTAATGTTAAGAGAGAAGCTTATATACCTCATTCAGGAGACATCAGTTGCAGTAGCGCAGAGTCCCACAGGGGGCTTAAGCTTTTTCGTTCAGCAGTGACTCAGAAAAAGAAGAGTTCTGTGTATGCAGTTTCCACCAGCGCTTGGTCTTTCCTCAAAGGCTTCCCCACTAATTCCCAGCTCATCATGGTCCTCATCAGCCTGTGTAATGTGTTCATCACACGCTCATTTTCAGCTTTTGATTTGGCCTGGCTGTCTGCTGGGGAAGGTTTCCTCTGGTAGAAGTCTCCAAGTGCATGAATAAGTGAGCTCTAAGTGTTACTAATAAAAAATCCTTTAATCCACTTTAACAATATAAATTGGAACTGAGAACTCCTCTTACTTTACAGATACATTCAGTTCAGAATTTCACTTAAGTCAGGTAATCATTTTTTGGGCAAGAGAAAAGTCCTAAAACACCATGATGTGGACGATGGGAATTAAAGGCCAAATGCTTAATTGCTCTTACTGGGTATTTGAGGCACATACTCATGACTGAAACTTCCACTGATATGGCTGGTCCTAGAAAATTCACTTGTCTTTGCCATTATTTTTATTCTTAATTCACCTTGGAATTTCCTCTTTTATTTTCCCCACATTGTAGCTGGTGCATGATGAAAGGAAATAGCTGATGTGTTCAGAAGTTCAGACTGGGCAAAGATCTGGCTAAAATGTACTATTCAGGATTTAGATGGATTTGCTACATTGTCTTGGTAGTAGGTACCTCATACCTAAAATCTGTACTTTTATCCACCTGCTATCCTATGTTTATTTCTACTTCTATGTTGAAGAACGTGGCATGATCAGATAAAATGAAAAATGAAGTCTTTTTATTCATCTTCTTTCCAAAAAGCATGGGAGTTAGTGCTAAGGACTCATCCGCAATGGTTTGTGCCTGTTGTAATCTCTTTCAGTAGTGGCACTTGAACATCTCCCACAACATGGCTCACTACAGTGTTATATGGGCATGAAGCAATGTCTGGGCAGCAGGAGAGCCCCTGGAGGGATGCTCACCCTGCCTGGCCTTACTCCTGAGCTCCTTGTTGGAGCATCTCAGGTACCTCCTAACACCATCATCTTATGTGACCCGGTCAGGGTTTAGGAGGCAACATGTGTCCAGAGTACCTGGTTTCAAAGCATTCATCCATTATTTTCCGGCAAATGTAGGTTCATTGTTTCATGTTTGGTTTTGAAATCTGGCCCCAGCAGCAGGGCTTTGTGCATCACTGTACTAACATCTGGCTTTTAGTGGCTTGGCAGACCATCTGCATCATTAAGCAGAACGAAACTATGCATTGATATGGACGGAGATGATCCTGCACCAATTTCCAAAAGGACGGTAGGGCTATTGGCAAATTAAGTAGTTTAAGAAATTCTCCATCTCTCTTCCTTTGTGTGATGTATCAGGGAATAAAATTGAGGGGAAAGCAGAAAACAAACTAATCTGAGTGTCATTCCCAAATTTCAATCTTCTGTATATTATGGGTCATTACCCGTTAATTTGCTAAATGGCAGTTTTCTATGAAAGAAAAGTTTTGTTTAGCTGCATAATGATGACAGATGATGTAATTAGTATCATCCCTGCATTGAGAATGATAAAAGCATTTCTTTTGTGTGTCACTGCTTTTAGACAGTATAATATCAAAAATGATAACAGTATGAAAATTGGACTGGCCGTCTTCATATTGTGCACGTAGAATACCTCAGTGATGTGATACAAGTAATGACAGGTACTTTGCCGTGTATTCATTTTCCCCACTCTCTGGCCTTTATATTACAGTGAAATTAAAGCACAGCACTAAGCAAACCAGGCGTGCCTGAATGCAGACCCATCTTATGTGCCTGTAAATGGCCAGAGTCCCTTTACTATGGCTGGTTATGATAATATAGCAATTATAAACAGGAGTTTTGAGGGAGAACATTTTTACAGCATTTTTCAGTTAAAGAAGTTGGGGATATTTTAATTTCAGGCCACATTTGTTGCTTGAATTAGTTTTAATTATATTCTGTCTAAGTACTTGCCCCATATCCTGGTCTTGATAGTGGTAGATATTCTCATTTAAATATAAATAAATGCCAAACTTACTTAACATGGAAAAGTGACTGCTGTGACTGTGTAGTAACAATTTTCTCTTTGTTGCCATGGTTTGGATTTTTATATAAGCTTTGCAAATATAATAAACCTAATGGAGCTCTTCATCCAAGGAAATGGGTATATTCAAGAAAATAAATTACATTTTGCAAGCTAATGAGCTCTACTAATTGTGTTTATCCTTGTGAATTAATACAATTTAAGCAAATCTATCCCCCAAAATCAAGCATTTGATTGCATTTTAGCTGCGTGGAAATCAGAACATCCGGATCAAATCTGAGTTTACTGGATATCCAAGGGGTAGGGGGAAAGGTTAATTTACATTGACTTGTACAGCTGGTGCTACCTCCTAGTGAAGCAGGAAAAGTTAGACTTCGAAAGTTGTGACTTTTTTTTTTAATCCAGCTACTTCCCACACAGGCAGAATTTTCAACAAAGACTTGTGTGTAATAAATCCCATGTAATATGGTGGCAGGCATGTACGAGTCATGGTAATTAAGCCACATGCCCACAGGACAGGATAAAGGAAGGCAGGAAAAGGGAATAGCAGTTGTACTTTCTAAGAGACAGCTTGTCTTCAACCACTTCCCTCTCTCCCTCCCTTTTCTCGCACTTCCCTTTGCCAACATTTGGATTCCTTTTTTTTTTTTTCTTCTTATAAACAGGTTTTCATTTCAGAGAGGCATTTTGGGAGAGGTAGGACAGATCAGAAAACTCTGTGTATATTCTGGCAGATTTTAGGTTATTCTCCCAGTTGGCTTCTTGGAAGATTATCAGAAAGTAGGGAGAATGGTCTGTTCTAATGCTTGAAACTCTGCAAATACCCCCAAAAACTCTCAAGCAAACTGCATTGGTCAGCAGCAACAGGCAAGCAGGTGCCAGCAAGGAGGATTGTGCTTGAGGAGGGTGACAGCAGCTGTCAGCAATGGGTCCTTATGGAGACAGTTTAGCTTGCCACGCGTTGGGTTGCTGCCATTTTTAACACCGTGAGCAAATGCATGCCTGAGATGAAGTCTGAGCCTGGCTGACTGCACTTGCTTGGTCCTGACTGCTTTTTTATCCTGCCAGATCATTTTCAGCACCGATGCAGGAGTTCCAGCAGTTAACAGCCGTCACAGATTCTTCAGATAGAGCAGGTGTGAGATCATAGCTCTCCTGTTTCTCTGCAGCAGGCCCCTCTTCATGTAAAACCAGGACTGGGAAGCAAAGCCAGCCTTCCTTTCTCAGCTGCAGAAAAAATAGCATCTTAAAGATGGATAGCAGTCAGAAAAAAAGAGCTCAGAAATGAAATTGTTTGTTTACTGCAGCTCAGGTAAGAGCTAGGATGATCTCTCCCAGTCTTTGCATTGAAAAAAATACACTTCTTCCATCTCTGGTATTCAAGTGCTGAGAAGGGCTGTTAGGACTTGTATTCTAGAAATTTTGGATTAATTGCATTTCTGTAGTGAGAAGAGCAGAGCTCTTCAGTGTAGGTAGAATTGTGCACTTATAAAGGTGCTTAGAATGACTTCTGGAAGGAGTTGTCACGTATGAGTGACAACCTTCACTCATAAGAGAAGCAGCAATGTATTTATTAATATAAAACAGTGATTTTAGAAAGTTTGATAGTAAATGCAACAGTGATTTAACAAAATTTGGTGGCAAGGTAAGCTTGATTATTTACTGCATAGAGGCCAGGGTCAGACAAAATTGTCAGGGAGACCCTCCCATTGAGTCATGAGGATCAGAAAGGATCCCCTTGTGTTCTAAACTCTTTCTCAGAGGGGAGTTTACGTGCTGCTGGATAAAGCCTTAGTCCCAGCCTTAGCCCCACAATCAAACTTTTGTATCACATAACTAAGTTAAGCATGCTGTTAATCACTTACCAAGAAACTCTTGCATCAAGGATTCGCTCAACCTCAAGGGGTAACTTTGAGACATGACTCAAGGGGATATCCTGGCGTTCAGCCTGCTGGGCTGTCTGCTATTTGTGGAGTAAGATAATTGACTTATAGTCATATTAGCATACCAACTACAGATGTTAGCTTATTCCAAATTTGGCTTGAGTCAGACCTTGACTAGCACAATAGTTAAGGGAGAGCATTGCTCAGAGTACCCCTTGGCTATTGTGCTGTTATCTGTGTCTCCTGAATCCACTTTGAGCTGGATGCAGCCATCACAAGCAGACCCATCCATTAAAACCCCACTGGTGTTTTTCACTTGAGCAGAATTATGGGAAATAAAGATTAGGTTGGGGGAAAGGGAGGAGCACACTGTCACAGGAGTAAAGAAGAAAAATTGTGATAGCATGATCATGCCTGTAAGTCGGTATAATTCTGTCCAGACTAGGAATTATAGTGGAATAATAACTTCAACTGGGGAAAAAAAAAATCTAGTAAATGAAATATTTATATAAGGAAGTCTTGATGCATAGAGCTGTTCTTGATTCCACAGATTCCAAGCTCCTCAAGGAGGTATTGACACAGGCCATAGTAACTCCAGGGATGCATGCAGATAGATACATAAGTATAGGGTCCCAAAGTACACATTAATGAAACCATTATCTTGTCAGTGATATGGAGTGCAGAGCTATCTTTAATGGAAGTTGCTATGATTTTTCATAAAAGAACATGGAATTTAGTGACATTTTTATTATTTAACATCACATCACCATTAAAAAGTAGAAAGAGGAAGCCAGAGGAAGGATAAAGTACAGAAAGCTTTGCATGAAAAGTATTGTACACCTCTGATAGAAGCTATAGGCAGCTAGGAGAAAAGGATCTGGAGTTTGTTCAGGTTTTGGCTTTGAAAGATTTTGATAGGAGCAGTTTAAAAGTTATCTTGTTGCAGCAAAACTGCATCTCAGAAATGAGTACAGCCATGATGACATGATAGCTTTGGGCTGCTGACTTACTGCACAGACCCATGCGTATCAGTGCGAGTTAAAATCAAAGGAGAACCTCTGTTTTGAACTTCCTTTTTCTGCAGCATTTGAGTCAGATCTTCAGCGTTTCATGTCTCACCGTGTGGGGTTGTAGAGGTCGTTTCTTGGGCCCCATTGACCCCATGCAGATTTATTGTGGAATTGTTTCGGCAAAAACAGAGCTTTGAAGCATCATGCAGGTTGCCTAGTGACTCCTGCAAAGTGCTGACCACCCCAAGTCTGAGGGAAGAGATACCTATGCAGACCTGAGCTCTATTATGGGTTATAAAGCTGGGACAGGTTTGAATGATAGAAGGAGTTCTGGCAGGCTGTTAGCTCTCAGCATCTGGGAAAATGCGAATGTTTATTAATAAGAACCTTTGACATGAAATGCATGATATGTGCCCCCTGTGCTAGGCCCATGATTAATAATATTAATTATGGGGAGTTCATTATAGTCTCATGGGGCCGTGATATGTAATTCAGCCAGCATTTCATTGTAAATTAGCATTAATGTCCACTTTAAGTACAGTAGCTATCTATAGCAGAGGGAGCTGGAGTCAGTATGTACAATAACATCGCCTCCTTATTAAATGATGGTAGACTTCAAAGAATTATAGACCTATTAGCATTTCTCCTACGTTAAATCTTTGCTGTGGTTGGCAGTGTAACAACTGTGGCAACCTACCTACTAGTGCAATTAAAACTTTCCTCTGTGGTGGTAGAAGAGTCCAGCTCCTTGCTGATTTGAAAAAGAAACCAGATAATCTTGAAATCCAGTTGGAAGTAGTCTTGATTGCAGTTTCATTAGCAATTAAAAGAGCATGTATCCTAATGGTGTTTCCACCCCAGTCCAGAGAAATTATGCACAGTGGGCAGCTCTTCAGTTGGTGTAAACCATCAGCGATATAATGAAAGCAATGAACCTTCACTGATTTGCACTGAGAATCTTGCCTGCTCCAAATTGTTCAAACATATGCCTTCCTAAGGCTATGCTTTGTTGTTAACTTGTTTAATAATGAAAAAATATCTCATCTTACTTGAAATTCCTATTCCCTAGCTTGCCTTCCAGGAATCCCCCGTGAAACTGCTGCTGTCTGGCCTCAGTTTCTTCTGAGCCACATGCTGATTCACTTACCTTTATACAAATGACCATTACATACGAACATGGTTTCTATTCATCCTTATGTAGCATCTCAGAAACCAACAGACACTCACATCCACTGCCTTCCTGTGGTGGATCCTGGAAATGGCCGTGAGGACAACAGCCGTGGTGGCCCCAAATATGTATGCTTTTAAACAGCTGGGGAAGCAGCTGGTGGCACTGTGAGAAGCATCATGCAGATGCCAGAAATCAGCTGAAGGACAGAGTTTTCATTAAAAGACTGTGTAAAATACATGCGTGTATAAACAGGGATCCAGTCAAACCAGGAAAAATAGGAAAGAAGGGTATAAAAACAGGTGGGTTTTTTTCTTTTGGAGGAAGCTTCAAAGTTGCCAAGTTACTATTCTTATTTATTTGTTTGAATGGCAGAGAGTTTTAGAAATGAAAGACTAGAAGGGGCCGCCTGGGTCATTGTGTCCAATCTTCTGCAGTCACGGGTAACCGTGTGCGAAACGGCTTTTAGGAGAGTCCAAGGATTACTGGCCTTACATGCCAGTGCATACCATGGGCCACACAATGTGTCCTCTGAAATTTATCACCTGTACTGAAAGAAGAAAAGTCACAGCCATACTGTGCCAAAGGAAAATGAGAAGAAAACTTGGGAGTGTCACTGGCAGCTTAGGTCCTCAGTTTTCTGCTTGGGAATTTGTTCCATTTTATTGAGTTGCCTACCCAAACTGGAGCTAGCTCGAGAGAGTTGTAAATCAAAGTCTCTCTACAAGAAGCTGTGCGAGAGAACCCGGTAGCAGCCTGCAGCCATTTGGCACTGAAGGATGCAAGTCGGCAAGATCCAGCACCTGTTGGGCTCTAAACACTTTTCTTAGAATCTGCACAGCTGACCGGGTCCTGGGGGAAAGGCAGCAGCTGCCAGGCAGCAGTGGTTAAATATAGGAAATGGAGAATGCCACATCCAACTGGAAAGGGAGAGACAGGAATCTAGCCGCTGTGAAAATTCTTGATGGAGGGGGCCCCAGGGTGATCAGGAATCACAAGTTTATACACCCTTTGTTTTCTTTCATATTTGTGACCACACCTACACTTGCACACTGCATCAGCCTCACATAATGCCCTACATTGTTTGGCACTGACTGTACTAATGAGTGTCATTTCTGAAATGTTTTGGAGGAGCATGTGAGGGCCCTGCCTCTCTCTCACTGCAAGTCACGTATAGTTGCTGAGATGTGTTGTCCTTAATTTGACTTGATTCTTTGTAGCACTTTTAATAGCAAAAATGCTGTGAAAAGCTTAAATCTGAAGCAATACAGCTTTAGCACAGATGGAGTTTGAAAAGGACATTCAACCTTCTCTAATCTTCAACTGAGATCAGCAAGTAAAGCAAAAGGAAGGACAACCTGAAAGATAATATTTTCATTGTGATAATCTGCAGTACTTTAATTTCGCCCAGGCATTTACATGGCCCCTTTATTGAAGAGTCTGAGTGTTCCTTTTGCTTTCACTGAAGGGCTGTTAAAAAGAAGCAGAAAAGCAAACCCTTTTGCTTAGCCACCTTTCAGGTGGTGCCAGACATCCTCTCAGAGAAAGAGAACAGTGTGAAGTTGAGGAGGCTCAGCTACAGGCTGGAAGATTATCCCTATTCATCAGACAAACAAAACAAAAGAGGGTAAGAAGAAACAACAGGGAGGAAGAAAGAAACTCCTGTTTTGCTTTATTTGCATGCTGCACACGTACTCGAGAGAGAGGCTCACAGAACACAGGTATGGCACAGCCCCTGGCCCTGGTGTACCTCTCTGTTCTGGGAGGACATCTGGCCAGCACAAGCTCCTCTCCTCCCACCCCTTCTCTTTCACACTGGGTTGCGGCAGCTCAAGCTGGCTGAGCCTGTCGTAGTGATGATATCATGCAGCTAAATTAATTCCAAAGCTGGTCAAGCTTGGAATCAGTTAGACAGGAGACAAAAAAGGAAGCTGAGAAAGAGAGAAAAATGGACCAGGTGTGAAACACCAGGCAAGGAGAGGGAATAATGGGCATGGTCCTAAAGACGCCTTAGGGTTCAGTTTAACACAGAGGGTCTGAGGTGGCACATGCATCATAACCCTGCACAGATCCCTCTGTCTCCAGCTATCCATACACAGTTTCACTAACTGCCTCTTGGCCATTCAACCAAGATAGCATCCAGAGCTCAAGAGGAATGTTCCTTTCCTTCTCAAGGACAACACTTAGATAGACATAAAGATTCCTCAGCTTAATATACAGCAACCATCCTACTTTATCTTTACCTCATTCCCTGATTTGACCTTGCTGTGGAGCATAACCCAGGCCCAGGAACGAGCAGTGCTGAGCAAGCATCATGTCCTCCATTCACAGCCTCAGCATCTGCTGCAAGTTTGGGCCAATAAATCACAAATGTTGGGAGGAAAGGACTAGCTCCTACCGTGTGTCCTGACAGCAGTTCCCACAGTGGGCATCTGATCCTTGACTGAACCTCAAGGCACTGCCATATGCAGATAGTAGTAATCTCTGGTTTGTTGTTCCTCCAAAGGCAGATGCACCTGCATGTGTCTGTCTGCTTGGAAGCTTAAATAAACCCAGTTGAGGTTTGTTTGCTTTTGCAAGCTTGATTTTTCAGCTTGATTTTCAGAATGTGTAAAATACCTCCCAGTTGGTCAGAATGGCTTTTTGCTATCTTTCTCCCAAATTTGCCTTAGAGAAGACTTTTTAGAAATACACAGCTTTTAATCTTTTGATATCTTGGATGCTGGCCTGCAAAATTGTCAAACAGGCTTCTTACTCTGGTATTTGTAATTATTCCATTGTTTCCAGCATAATCATCTCAGAGACCGCATGACCAACATAAAAAAGAGTTATATTACAACTTTCTATGTTGAGCCAGGTATAAGGAAAGGAACAAGGACTTCAGTAAACCACAGTATTTTAGGAACTTATTTAGGAAGCCGCTCAGACAAACTCCTGTATAATAATCCCTAGCAGAGGCATCAGAATTGCAACCTCTACCAACTTCTACACCTTGCCTGCAAGTTACTTGTTTATTTTGTACAGCTGCACTGTTATACTTTTGATGCATTATTTTTGCTTACATACGAATAATTTACAGCTAACATTTATAACAGGAAAAGAGAAAGTAAACACTGCTGCACCAGTCTGTGAATTATGACTGCCTCTCTGATACTGCAGCCAAAAATAGTGCTTTTCACTAAAGTCAGTGGGACTATATCCTTCCTAATTTGCTGTACCTGATCAAAAGCATTTGCAGAGCCAGGGCCCACACTGTTATGTGAGACTTCAACTACTTCAGCTACACCAGGGAAAATTATGATTAGATCCTTGAATCTGTTTCTAAGTGCTGGTCCTAGCTTTTCCACATACACTGTTAGGTCTTGAGTAGCACACCAACTGGCCTCCATCTATCATCACGAGACAGGCATTGCTAGAGGACTGGCCATCTTCTCTGTTGATTGTGCAGAAAACTTTAGCAACTGGCTTGGGATAGAGGTGTGCCATTTGGATGTTGAGTTACAAGCCTGTTACTTCTTGAAGGCTGCCTTGCAGTCTCAGTTTCCTCATCTTATCCATAGTTAAGGGGAAGACGTGCTTTATGGTTATTTCAGATTTCAATTTCTTCTTTCAAAATGCAGGGCCTTGGCTTCTCTATTTCTATTAGAAGTTATTTGAACAGTTCAGAGGTCCCTTCCAACCTAAATTATTCTGCAGTTCTATGAGTCTAAATTTTTGAACAGTTCCTTAAAATTAAAATTAGGTGGGGGAAAGCATAACTTTCAACTAGTCACAGAGCTACTTTAAATCTCTTCTTTGAAAGTTTCCCTTTGGCTGCTCTCTGAATTGTGCAGAGTTTGCCCTCCAGGACCCATTTGCTCTCTCTTGGCATATCAGGTTCTTAGAGAGATGAAAAAAAAATGCTAGGAATATGTTTTTTCTGCTGCCCAGAACACAAATCTAATAGACACTTTCTTCCTGTGTGCAAGCCCATTAGATTTCCTATATTTTCCCATATGAGAAGCTGGTGTGTTTGATGCTGAAGCCAGTACTACCTGGATATTTTTGGGTAATTAAGCCACTCAGACCACATCTACTCTAATAAATTAAGTATGTATGTGATGGGTCCCTGGTACAGACATCCAGCTAGCAGAGAACAACTCACATCCTTCTTAAAATCCTGTACTCATTGAGAGAGGGCGCCTCTGTGTAAATAGTCTTTTGGGAATGATGCTTGTCCTGTTAGGAGAATGTTACTTGACCCAGACCAAAACCACGAGTGGTGGAGACAAGTGATGTTTAGTACAGAAGACTGTTCCCTGGCAGTGCTGAAGTTACTAGTACAGATGTATCCTCAGGGACCCCATGCTTACAAATTCCATGAGTTCTAAGACAAGGCAAAGTCTTCTCTCCTCTCAGTGCATGCTTTTGTGGTTTGTTTCGTAGGTTTGAGGTTGGTGGGGTTTTTTTGCTTTTCTCCCATGCTCACTCTTAAAATGGTTTAATTTTCGTTCTGTTGCGAATTCTGCTTATTACCCTTTATTTCATAGGGTCTCTATGATGCTTTCCATCAAGTCTTCCTAATTCGTTAGGACTAGGAGTGACAGCATGCTGTTCTTTCAGCCCACATATGGACAGCATCACATGGACAACATCCTCTGTAATACCATCTGCCAGTAGAGAAGCTGAACCTTTAACTTCCAATTCTGGCTCATTGCCCAAATTAAATAATTGAGTGTAGACTGACCACTGTGGTTTCTGTGAATTAACCGCTAGAGGGAGGCAGGGCAGACTTAGCTTATTTTGTTTTTACAAGCTTTGTACTGTACAAAATGTTATGTACTTTACACATCCAGTTTTTGTAGTCCTTTTCCATAAACTAAAGTCAGTTTTTATACAACCCTTACTTGTTGCATCCGTAATCGGAGCATTGGTTATGGGCTGTTCATCACAGACAGTCTCATGGCTTTGTTTTTATGAGACATCTAGTAAACTGTCACTGTGTTTGCAGAATATATTGCATTTGCGCATGGTAGGAAATAGTGGGTTTTAGAGTTCATTTTGGTAGCCAGAATTTTCCAACCATTCCTCCTCCGTAGCTTTAAGCACAACAGAAGCAGGCAGTGAAACATTGCAATGGCGTGTTATTTCATGTAAGGATTTTTTTTCATGCTTTCAAAACTAAAAAACCTCTGCCAGCAGTGGGAATTGATCAAACCGTAACATTTGTGTGTGACATCCTAATAGATGCTATAATGCCGTTAGCTTGGCTTACAACATGGCAGCTAGACAGGCATATTAGCTGCATCCTTTTACATGCAGTCCTTGCTGTTAAATCGCATTTGGCTAATCTTCCCTTAGGGGAAATTGGATTTCAGCCCCTCTCCCACCTCAAACCCCACTGTAAGATATAAAATTGGTTTTTAGAAGTCTCTTTTTCTCTAAGGCACTTTAATTGGCATAAGGTAGTTGCTTCTATAGAGAGACTATCGATTAGCATTTTTATTTTGCTATACTTTAAAGTACACCATTTTCCAAAGCATTTCATGAGCTACCAAGGCAATAAACCTCGCAGTAAAAGGATGGAATGGGGACTGACTTGGCTTGTTTACTCCTATTGGTCTCATTTGGTTTGTATTTTAATTTTTGAAACTGGCAAATGGCTGAAGCTGGTTTTCATCCACCTTCTCACCATCCCTTGAGTGAAACCCAAGCTGGACATGGGGGAGTCAGTGTCAAGTACAGGGCAAGATTTTCCCCTGGGGTTGAGTGGCCCAGAGTTCCAGGTAGTTTTGTCCGCTGCAGCATGTTCTTCAGTGCCTACGTCGGGGGAAAAAGCAGGCACAGCCTATGCTTAGTTTTCCCCTCCTTCTCCAGCTTTGGAGATGCTGACAGTACTGTGACAGCAACCCTGAAGAAGTGGAACAAAGTCATTAGAGAAAATGGTTTGGTGGGATTTTTCTACCAGAAAATATGTATGCATCTTAACATCTCATTTGATTTTTTCCAAAATACTTTATTAGGCTTCCTAAAAAGTCTTTAATGTATTATTTTATCTTTGAAAAGATGTTAAAATGCCTCTTTTAGTCCTTGACACCTATTTTCAGCATGAGTACATTGGTGACCACTCTCAGGGCTTTGTTCCTTTGGGCTTTCTTTGTTCCCAGAAATTAAGTAAGTTACAATTTTAAATGTGAAAGTCCCTGAAGTTAAGTCTGTCTCATGTCTGTGTCAAACTCGGTGTTCTCTTAGTTAATGGGTTACTGACAGCCGGAAGTCAGGAAGTTATATGCATTCTAGCTGCAGAACATGTTATGAATGCCACATTTTTTCAATTTATCTTTTGTTTTCTACTGCCTGTTGTATCCCAAAAGCAAGAATAACACTTGGCCGCTTTCTGTTTGCCAGCACTAGTGAAAATAAAATTTAAGTATGTAGATGGCAACACTATGTGTTTGGAAACTTGTTTATTCAATAAAGTAAATACTCAAGTTGCCAGAGCTTTGTAGCAGTAGAGTACATGAGTACTCAAGAGCAAAAGATGTTGAGTGAAAAACAGTTTGGTGATCCCAGTCCAATCTTGTTATGTTACTTATCATCAAAATCCAGGTCTTGGAGGCAAAATAATTTTGACCTAAGACAAAGCATTTGTGTATTTACTCTGTGATTTCTTTTATAGAAGCCATTATGGGGGTACATTGCTTTGCCTGGATCTTGTGTTTAACGGTACTTTGCATCCATCTATGCCACTGAGACAGATTTAATTTTAGAGTGTTTCAGAAGAGCCTTTTCACCAATCAGACATTAGCTGTACAAAATCACCATGAACTGCTTTGCTTTCTCAGCATGGCTCGGCTTTATCCTCAGTCAATAGACATCTTATCAATCCTTGTTCAAAGACATTCTCTTGCTTCCCCTGGGCTAGTGCTAGTGATAGATAAAAAGTCTGCAAGCTTGGGTTGTGATTTGTTAGTCCCAAGTTATTTGAGGCAAATGGATAATAAACAAATTTTGAAAGTCCACCCAGTTCATTAAAACTTGAAGCAGTCATTTGAAAGTGTGGTGGGGTTTCAAAGGGCTCTCAGCTTCACAGCACGGCCCATGATGATGCATGTGCAAACCAAAATGTAATATAAAGTACACTTCTTTCATCTTCACAAAGAGGTTTTATAATACAGCCTTAAAGACCTTTAGATCTTTCTACATCTGAAAGGAAGATCCAGCATATCTTGGAATTTCTCAGTATAGATTCAGAACCCCTTTAGTGACTATTCCTTTGAATCTCCGGGTTAACTCTCATTTTTGTTTTCTATTAAAGTTTCTTCTTTTATTACCTTTATACTTACAAAGGTCATTAGAGGATTATCCCTAAACTTCAGAATATGAGCCATTTCTGACAGCTCCTGCTATTTCCCTTCCTATAGTTAACTTGACTTTTTACTTGAACAAAAAAATAATTCTTATCATTGCTTTATCTTAATTCTAAAAATTTCCATGAAGAACATCTTCAGTTTTCTTTGGTGTCAGTATGATAGTCTTCCACCTCATATCAGGCAAATGAAAGGTTTAATAAGAACAATTTTTGCTTGTTAAAATTAGATCATTCTACAGCTGTGGATCGTGACTACTCTTTTAGAAGTATATCCATTGGCACTTCTGTAGCAATTAGATGTTATTAGAAAAATCGCTGCATTTTTTACAGATTGGTCTATGGGTACATGGGAAAAACATAAGCAAAGCTTCTTTAATGAGCATAAAGTATAATATGTTCAGCAATCAAAATATACTCCGCGAATAACTATTTGTAATCTGTATGTGTGCCCAAACAGCTTTCTTTCCCCATCCACTAAGCTTTCAAAGCATCCATTAGTCTAAAATAAACAGCCACTTCTAACTGGGAAAATTACGAAGAACTTCAGAGAAAGCTGGGCCATCTGAGGATGCTCCAGTACGAGAAGGCAAACATAAGAGCAGTTAAAACACAGAAAGCTTTACTCTTGTGAGCCAATGTATAAAGGACTTGAGAGAAATGAATGTTTATCAGCAGTAGTATTAGCATTTGTTGTTGTAATGCAGTGACTGGAAAACTTCAGGTAAATGGTGAAATGTGATACATCTGCCATCTGGTTTAGCCCATCAGTTTCTTAGAAATCCAAATATACTGTCATGGAGAGACTATTCTGCTGCTGCCTTAGTTTGCCATTACTGTGGATGAAAAGCAGATTTCTCAGATATTACCAGTCCTGTATGCCCATTGTAGGGCCTGGGATAATAAAATTCCCCCAACCTGATGAAGGTTCCTGAAGCACAGCAGCAGAAAAGTGCCAGAATATTTCCTGACTTAGTTTAAAGTGTTCTGACTGTGGCTTCCTCCTCCTCCTTCTCCTTCCCTACCATCATTCTTACTTCGTTAGAATCCATCATGCCATCCGCTACAAAGAGATTTGGAAGACATAACTCTCAGATTACAGTTTCCATATTGTTGTTCATCAAAGGTTGTAATAAAAGTCTCCAGAAATAGACTAATGAGGGCAGAAATCTGGAGGGCCCCAGTCTGTCGGGATACCAGAGGCTCAGGAA
>NW_008662949.1:26280-44483 GCF_000695815.1 Acanthisitta chloris
AAAGAAATGATCGGAATTTATCATATACCACTGGAAATTCAGCTGTGAGAATAAATATACTGTCTTTCTGCCAAATTATTTATGGTTATTGAAACTAAAGGAGCATTTTAATGGAAAATATACATTATAAGGCTTAGAGCTATTATGGTCCTACCTAATTGTGCAGGTGATCTCATTTACAATTTTGAGAGGTGGAGAGAAAACCTACAGGCACAAAGGTGTATTTTTTGTTTAGCTGAGTGAAGCAAGACATGTATAGGTATAAGTCTCAGAAACAGATGTGTGCAAAAATGTATGCATGATTTACAGCAATTATGTATGTAAACTTGATAGTAATGCGTGTGGCAGATGACTAAAGACCTAAGGGTAGCTTTCATATGCAAAATTATCCACTGATTCTTTGGACCCAGTTTTCACACTATGATGTAACCAGATTAACTCCTACCCTTACGGAACTGAGATCCTTAGAGAAAACTGTAAGGGATTTCTCTCATCTTTTCAAATATTCTATTTCATCAATGTGTGTTACACATAAAAAGTTAAAGGACAGTAAAAATAGCTAAACTGAAACAGTGCTCTCAGCTGTCTGCCTGGCCATCCTCTCTTGTACAGTACTTAGACCTGATTTTTAGAAAAATGTAGAAGAAATTCTGCAGAAGGCACTTGTAGGACCTCTCCTAGGCTTATATAGCTTATTGTTTTCATTTGAAATCTCCTTCTATTAATATTTCATAAATTCAGAGTAGAAAGAAATCCATATGGCAGAAGGATGAGAATAACAGGATTTTCTCTTTGTTTACTTTTTATGCAAGGTAGCTGCAAAGATAAGTAGAGTTTCTCTGGGAGTAGGGAGGATTTGATTGATTTTTTTTTTTATAAAGGTTTTCTATGTTATTGTCATTTCAGCATGTGCACTTTCATCCAAAATCAGTTCATCTTGTATTGAGAACTGAAAGAGATTTCCAAGACTTCTATAAGGTCTGAAGCTTATATGATCAGAGTATTTTGATATCAGAGGGCCTCACTATTGTTCCACTACTTTTAATTTGATTAGCCCATATCAGCTGAAGTTTGCAAAGAGTCCCTGTTCTCAGAGATTGTAATTTTTCTCCTGGTTTCATTAAATAGCTCATGAATAGAGAAGAGAGCATTCTGCATTGCCTCATATTTTCCACTGAGGAAATGTGGAACATCTCAGGAGCTTTAGGAAAGCTTCACTTCTGTCAGTCTTCCTGAAAATGGGAAAATGCAACCACAAGACTCTGTCCCCACAAAACCATCCTTGCATGCTCACAGACCATCTCGTTCTTGGATGAATATCTGGCGATCAAATGTTGCTCTCCCCTACATAAGACTGATATACTTTTGGCTTGTTGACTAATAAGCATGAAATAAAATTCATTGCAAAGTTTCAGAGAAATCTCAGGGAGAGCAATGCAGCTACCTCACGTTAGGTATCTGCAAAGGAAATATTTTACCATTGTATGGGCCATCAGATTTTTAGGTAGCAAATGATTTGACAGGGCTGACACTATGCATGACCCCAACACACTTTCTGGCTGGAACATGTCCCTTCCCACTCAATTCCCCACTCTTTAGACAAGGAGGCCAAGACACAAAGTTGTGGTGGCTTGCTGAGGTTCACAGAGCAGATTTGTCACACGGCTTTGAATCACAGCACTTGGTCTCGGCTATCTGCTCCACTCTTCTGGAATGAGAGTAAGACATGCTCACACCCATACTCATTTAGATCTCAGTCCCTAAAGCTGATTTACCAACAGGGTTTCAAATTATTTTCCCATTATTCCCACACATGCTCCTCCCCTTGCCCCTCTGCCCCTGTATAGGACAGTGATGCACCATCACAGTCCTGCAACAACCCCTGAATAGCTGCAGGTGTTCAGCTTAACGTGTGAGAGTTTTGCAGGGGATGTATGTTTGTGGAGGATTAGAGACTTGAAGTTGGTGTCACTTCATAATTTCACTGACCGAGCAATTCAAGCTGCCTTAGCAAATTACCCAGCAGGATCCTACTGTATTTTTCTGGAGGCTGCATTAGGTTGAGTGATCTCGAATGTGGAATGTGTTCTTGTTATTCTGTCTCTGAAATTGTTTTCTCTGAAGTTTGATACCACAGTTTCTGCTGGTCTGTGATGCTAGTGTTATTATGTTGTTGCCATGTGCTTATATTCTTGTTCTAAAATGACAATAAATAAAAAATCTTCAGTGTTGAGAATGAGGACAAGTCAGACAAACCTGCCTGCTAAATTACTTGCCATTCCTGTGGTGGTTTCTCTGTGATTGGATTAAAAGAGGTTGTCGGAGTATGCTCATCCTGTCCCCTGGCTAAGTATAAATAAAGGCTTGGCAGGTTCTAGTACAGCATCTTGTTTAACCTCTACAAGTACCAATATTTACCCAGAAATTTAAAACAATGCATTCAGCCTTCTCTTACTGGAGGGGAGCAAGAGTACAAAGTGGCCAGTCTTGGCCATGGCATGTCAGCTCTCCCCGTGGGCTTTCCCTTTCATTATCTCTTTGCTGTCTTCTTTTGTTTAATGTAAGAACTGAATTATGAACTGCTCAGGAATTCCAGACCCATTACTGCATTCTGCTTTGCAGAGAGCTCTTTTTTCAGTGGTCGCTTTCTCTTACCTCCCAGACTGGAGCTAGAAATGAGACATTTGCCATTCTGTCTTTTCCAGCAGTTAAGTGTCACGATCGCCACACTTGCAAATCTGTGAAGTTGAGACCATGCTTTCATTATGCAAACCCTTTCCTCTAACTTTTGCAGTTGTTGTTGTTGTTGAGATTACAATGAATTTAATCATGTGGATGGGTAAAGGAGCATAGAAGAAAAAAATTGGAAATTCTGCATATTAAAGACAAAATTCACTTAGTAAATTTAAAATAAGATTGATATTGCACTCCCCCACATTTTTTCATTTCAAAAAGCAATCAAAATCTTTACAAGGGCATGTGAAGGGGGTTGTTTTCTAAAATGTGCGTTTTTACTCAAAGGAAAAAAATTCTTCACCTCTGGAATGGGCTTTAGCAAGCAGCCTAGAAAGAAAATATGCAACTTGAGAAAGTCACTGAGTGTGCAGTATCAGGAAAGGAGATTATAGTACCTCTGCATGGTCTAGATATTGAAGCAGACCCTTCTGCCCATTGCTTTGTTCCCTGAATCCCTATAGAGCATCTCTTTGTTCCATGAAACCCTGTAGAGCCTTGCCTCCTCTTTTCACCACAGACACTTCTGCTATCCCTTTGAGCTTCTCTGGCTTCCTCCTAGCCTCAATCTGTCTCCCTGCTGCCCTACAGCCCTGGCACAGCAATTCACTGTGCTTGCTTTCATTATCTTTTACCCTGATCATTTTCTCATTCTCTGTCTCCTGGTCCCCAAGAGGCTTGGGCATTAGCACACCAATGCACTGGAGTCAGGCTATGGACTGGAGTTAGCAGTTCCGAGCTGGGCTTTGAGAACAGAGAACACAAGGGGCAGCTGGCACAGCAGGGCATCACATGTAGGGCAGGTAATAGGAAAGAACAAAAAAATTGGTGCATCTAAAATCTCATCGCTTTTGAAGACTTGGGTTTCTTTTGAAAACTTGGATTCACATGCTCAAACTCTGTGATTTAGATCTTTAATTCATACATGACCAAGAAGACTGGGGTGTCAAGGAAGAACAGTCTGTTGGGTAGAGACCTTAGCTGACAAGTAGGAAACTCAGTCTCAGTCTCCTCCTCTATGTAAGAGACTTGGACTAGGTCTCCCACCTGTCAGTGGAGTAACTGGCCTCAGTAGCCACAGGGTGGACACTCTCTGTTGAAGTTAGACTGTTCTCTGTCAGTCATGAAGCTAGAAGATCGAGTAGGAACATCCATCAAGGTCCACTAAGTCATATGTGAGGGTGGGAAAGAGCCTACTTTGATGCCCTCTTTGGAGCTGTTGGACAGTAAGTAACTATTTTGTAGAAGGTAGATGTTATAAGGAAGCTTTACCCCCGGAACATCCCACACAGGACAAGCAAGTGGGAAAGTTGCGCAGTTGACAGCAAGGGAGAAAAGCTCAGGGTTTGTTTTACCTGAAGATCCCAAGGGGTCTTCTGGAGCAGTGACTCAAGAAGGCAGGAAATCCAGAGATACGGGACAGCATATGGTTGTGGGGACGCAGCAAACAGTCCAGCCAGGGGGCCATTCCACTGGCCATCAAGGGACCTAACCATGCCTAGGTGTACATCTAGGCATCCTCATTCTGCTGGTTACCATTTATGGTTGTGACTGTGGTATCATTTCCCTTTTTAACCTCGCTAACAATCTGACCCCTTAGGGTATGCTCTGCTGTGTGCTGGATATGTGTCCAGTTAAGTTCCCTCTGTCATAAATCGGGGTGGCAGGACAGTCTGTGAGGACTCTGGGTATCATTCTCCTGCTCTTTTACCTGAAACTCTTGGTGATATTCTCAGTATGTATTCAAGAAAGATTTGATGGAAAGGCTAAGGCTGTCATTCCTTGAAGATGAAACAGGCTTCTAGATGACTGGCTGAGAACCCGTCAGGCTGACAATTTTAAGGCTACCAAGATTTACTCTAATTATATATATTGTATAATTAATGCAATGTGAGATACATGTATATAATTAATAGTGTCTGGAGTCTTGTATACGTTAATAAATAACCCAGATTAATAAATAAAACAAACACATGAGGCTACTCATAAAGACAACTGCGGAGCAGCACAAGGAGGGGACTGCAGCTTTCAGCACACGCAGTCGGAGGAATCAGATTTTATGAGTTCCCTGAAAAATGTTTGGTCGCAGGGGTAAGTTAAGATATTCATTGTGATTTGTGTCCCACAGGTCTAAAGGAGATCGGAGAACAACTATAAATCAATCTGTGAAACAGAGCCTGATCTGCATACTTTCTGCTATAGAGTCTTTTGTAGTCTAAACTTTTTAAGGCTCAAAATCTGTTATTAAATATATAATACACAACCTAGATATATAAATTGGTAAATCCACAATATCATTGCCTTTACTTCACAGAGTATCAGTCTTGCCCTGGTTACTTCCAAGCTCTGTTTCTAAATCAAATGCATGAAACATCTATGAAGCTTTCTTGCCAGAAAACATTGACTTCAGATTTTATTGTTGCTACTGAAGAAACTGTCCTGCTCCTACTAGTAAAGCAAAAGGGAAGAAAGTTTTACAGATTTTGCTAGACCCTGATGAATATCTGTGTGTTCCCCCACATTAAGACTGAATTAGGGGAGAATCAAAGGGAATTTTCAGTGTCATAAAAAGCTGGTCCTAGGAAGCTGTGCCAAATTAAGATCAGAAAGGATGGCTACTTCACAGCCATGAGCAAGGGTCCTCCAACTAGACCTTCTTGCCTAAAGAAAATAGATTCAACTACAGTGCCTCTAAACAAAGGAAAAAAAAAAAAAGATGAAGGGAGCAAGTAAGCAAAAATATATTTAAAACCAAGGGGGGAGATTTACATGGGAGGTGGGGTGTGGAAGGAGACCACAAGGTTGCAAAAGATCTTTGCTAAGGAAAACAACAGGAGAAAAAATAGATATATCCTCTTAAATCTGCAGTGAATCACAACAGGTCATGTTTTATGGGGGTTTTATTGCATACTTCATGTGTACCTTGGAGAATAAAACCATATGCATCTGATTAGATTACTTAGTACTGAGAGTGTAAGGTAAGAGCATAAATTGAATGCAATTGTTTTTAAAGGAAATTATATTCCTCTGTTTTCGCTCTGTCTGCTGTCTTCTATCTTTTTCTATTTTATTGTCTCTTTTATCTTGGTTCTAAGATGGCTTTCACACCGTATCTACCTTGCGATCCCCTAGTTTGTATGAAGGCAATTCACAGCTCAGTGCATTGCCTGTCTTCTCTGATTGTTTACAACTAGTTTATTAACCAGGCTTTGTCTTGGACTATCTGTGCTTCATCGGGAGGGAGTGGGAGCGCACGGTTGTTCGTTTTGCATTAAGCATGTGTGCTGATGTGGAAATATCCACCCATACCCCTCAGCAGAGATATCTGTGTTAAAATGAAACCAACTTTTATAGGGAAAAAATTAATTTATTACCAATGCAAGGTTATTACTTGGACCATATAACCCAGTGTAAGTATATGTTATTGCCTCCACCTAAGAGTCCTGTATTCCTGATTAAAAAGTGCCAGAGGGGAGTATATGCCTTGCAACCACTTATCTGACCCGTTTTCAATTTCACCTGCTACAATATTCCATTTGAACTATTTCTTAGATTTTCCAGTTGAAGTGAAATATTTGACTTTGGCATTGGGCTGCAATTTTGGGGTGAGGGGCATGGGCTTGAGAAATTTCTTCCTTTTCCCTGCTGCCTTCCTTTTCCTTCCCCCAGAAATATGTTGTCATAAGTGCCTTTGGCAAAATAGTGATTAGCTGTAATGAAGATCTGTCTGAGAGAGATTACTGCCTTTATGAGGTGACATTTTTCAATGTGACTGTGCTTGAACCTTCTGGGCAGTTTGCTTTCTCTGTCCACAATTGTATTTATTTTGTTCTATAGTTTTAAATACCTAGGCTAGGCCAGGCTGATGTATTCATGTTATTGAAGTAGACACAACATGTAATGTATTGAACCACATGTTCTATCCTGACATATTATCGTCTTTGCCCTCTACAATAATGAACCCACATATAACTATCCACTTGCTCCCCAGATTCCTGAGAAGAGAGTTAAGCTTTGCAGCAAGATTAAAAAACTGTTGAGAGATGTATCTAGTCTAATGATTTTTGGATCTCCCCTGGCTTCCCGACATGTTTCCTTACTTCAGGCAGTCTACAGGATACATGTTGAAATTCGTGGTATTTGTCATGGCCTTTTTTTCCAGTCAGTGGAGATCTAGACAAGAGCTTTATGGGAGTCTGTGGCAATTAGTCTGATCCTCAAAATGTGAACTGGCCATGTGACTCCTTTGGCTCTGTTGACTGCATCTCCACTGTCTGTTGAGAGACCCCTGCTAGGGACATTTGCACCAGGTCGGATGGATCACAGACTTTATATCGTACCAAAATCTCAGCCTTTAACTCTGCAGATGTCTTACCTTCAGCTCAAATGCTTTTACTCAAAACCAGTGATTTACTACCTCCTTTAATCAGTTGCTGTGGGCAACAATATCATCACACCTGCCATTTACAGGTATCATGTTCAACATGTATGTCTCCTTCCTCAGAGTCAGGTTGAATGCACAAGTCTTCCTGCTTTTTCTGCCCTTCCATGACACAGACTTTCCAGGTCATTCTCACAGCCTGAGCTCTTTTCCTGTCTCTCTTTGTCTCATATCTCAGCCACTAGAGCTTCATATTCTTTGATGTGACCAGGCTTGTTCCTTTCAGAGCTTTCAAAGAGGCTGCTGGAAAGACTGTAGATTTGTCTTCAGGTTGCCCAACTTCATGAGTCTGCTTTTGTCATTACTTACTCTGCTTCCTCAAATATGTTACCAGCATTCACATTAAAGATCCTTAAAAGTCCATGCCTTTTGTGTCTACCAAGTTTTAGTCACTGCTGTTAACTAGTGAAGAAGCTGCTGTGCACAGATATCATACCTAAGATATCATCTCTTTCCTTTTCAACCCAGCACTGTCTTTTCCCATGCTGCTTCTTACACTGGCAAAGTATGCCTATAAATGCTTCTATGAGCACCACATAGTTCTCCTTCCAGTTCATCTGGAAAACTGTCCTTCTTCATGTTTAGCAGGGGCTCACAGGTAGCTCTAGGACGTCTGTACTTAGAGACAAGCCAAGCCACTATAGGGACACTCCATGTCCATGGCTAACATACACATCGGTCCCTTTGGGCGTCCTGTTCCCTTGAAAGGCTAACATCATCATGATTTCTCCCCTTGGGCCAGGCATCATTTTGGGCACATGCAGTGGTCCTTATCTATGCTTCCATTTTGGCTGAAGTTCTGTAGGACTCTGTTACAAGGTCGGTGTTCACTTTTCCTGTTGCTTGAACAAACTTTATTCTGACTTACATTGCCCTTCCCAGTGTTCACTCATTCATTTTCTGAAGCTGTATTTTCCTCCACCACACACTCACACCCACACATGCTGCAGAAATAAGAAGAAATAATTTACTTTTTCTTTTAAAGCATGGGGCTACATGCAGGATTGACCACTTGTTCATCTTCTGAGAGTATCACTTTGTTACCATCATTTTCAATAGAAGTCTTTATCTGTGCTTTTACAGGTCTAGCCTTTTGAACCCTCAGCAGTATGTTCTTGGACTTCACGATTTTAACCAGATCCATTATTATCTAAGTACTTGGGGAAACAGGCAGGGGAGGGAAGAGAGAATGACAAGCGACTTCTTAAAGTGCTGTTCTCAGTAGCTCTTTACAATATCCTTTAGGAACAGCAGGGAGAACAGCTTTCATGGTAGATCTGAGCTTCTCAAAAAAGAAGTTGTGGTGCATAGTCGCAACAAAAAAAAAAATGTGGGGCTGGTTCATATCTGTCACCATCATTCTTGGCATTTCAGTTTTGCATAGGGTGATCCTGTTGTGCACAGTCTAGACAGAGCAGTGTCAGGTTTGCCCCCACTGCTTTACAGTCCTGCTGGCTATAGTTTGCTCATGAACAAAATCTCTTTAGGTGTTTTGGGATGCACAAGGCTTAAGATCTTTAAATGCTGCTCTCTAGAGTGTATGTTCCTATTAATGGGTCCATAAAGATCCCCTTATTTATTATTGTTTAATTATATGCAACCTGTTGCTCCAAAATAGCGCTGCATAATTGCTATTTATTTCTGGACTGTCTTCTGTGTACGTGTATTTAAGACATACATTTTGAGTTTAGTGAGTTCTGTGTTACTGATTGTTCTAAGTGACTTTATTTCCCGTTGTCTTTTCCCTAAATGTTCTTTTGATATTTAGAGTGTTAGTGATGATATTATTACATTGCTGTTAGCTATTGAATGAATGATTGCTGTTGTATTCTGAATGTGCTGATGCTGAAAATCTGTGATATAAATAAACTTCCTCTGGTAACATCATTATAATAGCACAAGCAGCAGAAATTTATGGAAAGAACAGATTAAATGCTTAGACTTAAATTCTTCAGTGTGCAACTCTGCTTAAACTGCTGTGTCTGAATTTTGGGTTGCTGAATCAGGTGGAAAAAATCAAACTGACACATCGCTTGTCTGTGCATTTTTGCTATGATATATTATGTTCCTAAAAGAAAAAGCTCACAAGCTACCATTGATAATCCTGGCTAAAACTTGAAACATAAATTATTAAGATCTGTAGTTTCTTTTCAAAGCGGCCTGGGACTTAATGCATATATCACAGCAAAGAAATGTTACATCAATATGTACTTATGCATTATAAAATGAGACATTTTTATGTATGTAATAAAACATTCACTATGTAACTGTTTATCTAAGCAACAGATAGAAAGGTTGAGAAATTCACACAGTTAATCATATTTATTTAGCTAATTAACAGCTAATAGCATTAATCATAAAATGCATGAACATTGGAAAAGTAATTTATTATTGAATATGAAAATGAATTTCAAACTTGCTCTCCAAACTGTGTTTTGTTTATTTATATTCTCCCAAGATGCACAGTCTCAGTATTTCACATACTTATCCTGTAAATTGAAAATGCAGGATGCAAGTACTACACCAAGAATTTACCAGATTCACACACTTCCACTAGCCATCTCCAATTACACTGTGCAATCACACCCAGGCTAGGGAAATGAGACTCCCAAAGTCAGGGCAGCTTATCTCCAGGATGCTATAGTCACCTACACCTTGTGCAGAGCTTCAGGATTTCCCAGAAATGGGTTGAAAGGTAATATTATAATTATGCAATACGATTAGTGCACTGGTCCCCAACCTTTGCTTCCCCTTTGCATCAGTATTGAGCAAGTAATGTTCTACAGTGGGATCATAATTTGTCCTCCCTGTCAGCCTAAAGTGTTAACTCCTTAATTCCCTGTGGCTAGGAGCAATGCTGTCCATTAACCAGCCTGTTGGGAATCGGTGAAAAATCTGAAGACATCACTAATGTCTGTGTTTCTAATTCAGTAGGTTTTGTTCTCTTCCTTTTGATAACTTTTTTTATTACAAGTATAATAGTGCCCAGTGAGACTCACTAATAAATGAATGAGTGCTCATTTCCTGCACAGGTTTTGTCAAATTTGCCCTATTATCTCCCAGGTTCAGACTAAGAGTAATAGAGTGACAAGGCTCATCTTCGAAAATTGAGGAGAGGGAGAGGTGTCTCTCTGGGGGAAGAACAGGAAGATGTGAATAAAGGCAAAATTAAAGTATAAAATTGAACAATAAAATAAAGTAACATTTTACCTGTATTTTTCAAATGTTTATTTGTAACTGCATTTAAATTAATCAAAGTAAACGACTGAACTCAGCGGGTATGTGAAAGCCGAAATTATAATTGTTCACAGAAAGCATTACAGCAACACATTAGCAGTGCTGTGGGGATGGCTGTGTGGGAGGCATTTTCATACCAAATCCTTTTTTTTTTGTTATTTATAATTGTTTCAGGAAAAAACTACATTCCTTCAGGGCTTTGGACAGGAAGAGTGGGTGCTTGCTTTCTTTATGGTGATGCATTTTAAAATTGGCCATGTTCTCTATGGCCATTTTAGTGTTATCATACTGTGGTACAACTGGTTTACACCAGCTGATTTTTTTTTCCAAATGATCATTGTCTGGTTTTGGGTTCATTTTCGACAAGTTGAATGCTAGTTTATTGCAGAAAGGAAAGCTTTCAGTTGGTAACTTAACTCCAAAATGATTTGGACCTTAATCCTGCAATGATTTGTGCACGTATTTAATGTGTCTATAGAACAGCCAGTGGGCATGGAGTCTGTGCTTTATGGGTCTGCCTTCCTTTGGAAATAGGAGAGAGATCTGCTGATGACAATAACTTGAAGTGCTCACTTAAAGTGGCCTGCAAAGTGCACAATTAAACACATGTTTGAGTCTCATCATACTGGGAGTCTGTTTCCAAATATTCAGAAATTACCTGGGTTTAAATCCCATATAAATGCTGTTAGAGATGAAGAAATTCAATGCAAAAATAATGAAGTTGTGTATTTCTATGCACATGTACAATTCAGTACTGGATCATTTCACTCAAATTCCGAACATAAGTTACATTTCTCTTTTACACATAAAAAAAAAGGAAACCGCAGTTCAACCATCTTATGATCTAAGTTTACAATATTATATGGCAATGTGTCTGCTCAAAATGGGCATTTTAGCTTGCAAATATTTTTACGTTCAAAATTGTACTTCATGTAGATAACACCTATAAAATTGCCAATCATTGTAGTCCAATTGGATTGTAAGAATTATGAATTTATTTTAAAAGTATATGTGACTTTGTAAACTAATCTGTATTCCTAACTTAATGGAGAATAGCATCCTTTTCTGGATTTTTGTGGTGGGCGAGTAGGAAGAGAACAGGGAAAGGTTTTCATTCTTCCTATAGAATACTGTAAAGAGATTTTAAAGGAGGAATTTTAAATTATATAGAAAGGTTATAATTTTCTCTTAAGTCATATGGAACTCAGCACAAAGTGCTGATGACTTATTTTCATGTAAATTCTTCATCTCGATGTAATTCATATGGCATCAGCACTGATAAGTAATCAGACCTTTCTGATAAAATCTAAAGCACAGAAGAATAAAAGAATGCCATGCAGTTAACTCTTAACTGTAAAACCGTAGTATAACCTTGGTTTCAACTGTGTAATCCATAAAATACACAAGGAACATGTAAACCAGAGTGACTGCAGTAAGTGTGAGCCTGACAGTAGCTCATGGTGCTGCAGAGCACAGGATTGGTGCTGTGGGACACAACCCACTGTAGCCATCCAAGTCTGACTTTAAGCTTGCTGAGCTCCTGCCTGGCACACTGACCTTGGTCATGGGGCAGTGGTGTGTTTAATGTCTAATTAAAGTTATGCATACGAGTAGGCTTATGGACACCCTGTGCGCTCAGAGCTGAGGATTCTTTGTTCAGATCCCAAATGAATTTTGTTTGTGTGTGTATCAGTGTTCTTTGCTAGCTGGGGACAAAGACATATTAATACTTATTCAGTCTTTTGTAATATCCTTTGCAATCTTCAAATTAAGGTGCCGTGTAAGTATATTGTAGTGTTGTCGGTTGTTCGTGTTATTAATCCTGAAATAATAAAATGTGTATTAGATAGAATCAGGGCAGCTCAACAGTATATTGCAGGCTATAAGCTTTCATTAACAGCTACAAGAAATTTTTTGTTAACTCAATGTGTGTAGAGGCAGGGAGGGAGAGGAGCTGGAAGGAGTGTGATTTGGGTTTGATAAAGAGAGGATAAAACAGGAGTAGGATTTGGATTCTGGACAGCTCTTGCTGCTCTTCAGCTTTGTCCATCACTTGTCTTCTGGCAATACATTGTGCTGTTCGCTCATACATAAAAACGATCCTTTATAATGGTCTTTTAAACATGTGTTTCATGGGCCAGGTAGGTTAATGTGCAATAGCTTTTTATGTTTACTATTTTTTTTCATTGCTCTCAACAAATAGGTGAGTGCAGAGTGCTACAGAATGCAGCAGCCTTGGGGATTTTTTTTTCCATTATGATTAAGGAACAGTTCACCTATAACCAGAGCAGATCTCAGTCACCGGGAGACTGCAGTGACAAAAGGGGGTATTTAATCATCTGGCTAGGACCAGAGCAGGATAGAAAGGACATTTTTATGGCTGCAATCTGACTGTTGAGGAGAAGCAGCCAGAAGTGAACCACCAGCTCCTACTTCCATCCATCTGCTCCCTCCTTTCTCCATTTTTTTAAACATTTCTTTTGTGCCACTTTAATTATGATCAGCAGAGGCACTTGATAGAAGCTCTTTGTTCTGACAGGTGGGGTGAGTCCTGTGATTTCAATACTCCTCTTGTCTGGGAATGGCAGAGGAGCACTGCAGAAACAAGAGCGAGATGATAATCTCAGGAGATCGTTCCCCTCACCTAGATGTCATGCACACTTGGAAGGGCAGGCGTGTGTTTATTTCCCTAACGCTTTTGGCTGGAGTAGTGCATGAAAGCCCTTTTCACGTGTTGGTGTGCAGTGCCTGGTGCTTTCATGTTCCTCAAAGGCATCTGATGCTGCTGAAGCATCATGACAACTTGGCTGTCTTTGGGATCAGAAGGTTCAGCATCTCTTGGGCCTGCTGCATCTGCTGGTTCATTTGGCAAGAGAAGCACTGGTTCATAGTAATGTCTTCCACCTCCCAAGTTAAGCAGAAGAATATATTAATTGTAGTTATGTATTGTCATCTGTACACTCGGGAAACAATTAGGGAAAACCTTCCTAATTTTCAGTGCAAGCTGAGGCTCAGGTGTTCAGTAATAAACTAGCAAACTGTGACTTTGGCATTTGGATGTATTTGAACCTTGCATGACTATTGAGCTAAAAATAAAGCAATTCTTTCTCTCATTCCTTAATTCTGATCTTAATGCTATACTTGCACAGTTTTCTGAATTTCAGGTTTCTGAAGTTTTCCCAAAGTAGCATTGTTATGTGGCTTAATAGAGGCTTTTGTGTGGGATTATATATCTCTGAGAAAAGGAATCAGCGGATTCTCATACATGAATAGTGCTGCATTTCTTTAGCAACATTTCTCCTTGATCTACACGTTTCATTTTTTCTCATCAGATTACAAAGAGAAATTGAGTCAAATAACTTGTGGCCTGTGCTAGACAAGGAAACAATGTGTTGTAAGAGATGGAAAGTGGAAGCTCTGTATCTTCTGTTTGGGCCACGTCCCTTTGGTTTGGACCAAGCGAGACTGCAGGGGTTGTGTCAGTCCCTGGTGTGGTGCAGAGCAGCACATGAATGCCCTAGAGTGTGAAGTTAAGATGAGTTGAGCTCTGCCAGTTTAAGCAATCAATCAAACCAGTCTGCCTTCCTCATCAGTTAATGCAATGAATGAGATTCATAACGTACCATGAAATGAGAAGCTTTTCTGTGGAGGTTTAGAAACAGGAATGGGACTGCTTAGATAACGCTTTACAATTGCCTTCAGTTCCCAGTAATGTGCTATCAGCTTCAATTAGGTTGAAAACTGTCATAAGATTTGATTTTTGGATCAGGACAGCGTCTTAAATTGGGGTATGGGTCATAGGTAAATACAGTCCAGCCACCAAAATGTGGAAGAAACAGTAGGAGACTACATCGAGACATTGCAGCTAATGGCATCTCCTAAAGCTGCAAGGCTGGACGACCAGTATTCCTGTAAATCAAGTTCTCTATCATATTTTAGGCATTAGAAACTTGGTTATCACACCACTGTGGTTAAAATTCCCATTGCAAATGGCAATTGGATGTTGTAGGATGTTTCAGATGCCTCATCCGTGGTGCTGATGTTGCTTTAGTGTTAATGGCAATATAACTTTGTCAGTATTAGCAGATGCAGTGGCATATCTAAGCCTATCATTACAGTAGCCATATGCTTACTGGGAAAGTGCAGTATCCTATTTCACAGAAAGTTAAAGAATTATTGTCAGTTTAAGTGACAGCATGATATATAGGGAGATGCCATAGTGAAAAAGTTATCTGATGGCTTAGATTTATTTTTTCCTGTTGAGTTAAATTGTCAACACTCCTTGTAATAATAAAACTCTTTGCATGGAGAGGACTATAATTTAATTTACTACTGTGAATATTGATTCCTGGATAGTACATTCTTTATCCTGCAGATGACCTAGATCCTTGGTTCCCTAAGGGTTTTGAATAATAACGGCAGCAAAATGGTCTGGATTACATAAGAGACTTGATGGAGATTAGTTACTTTCTCTGCTGACATTTTAATTTTATTCATTTAATTTCTTTCTCATATTCCGTGTCTTGCTTTGTAAGCTGGAAAGCATTGTCAGTGGATTGGTGTTGATGAGCACTTGTGTGTTTTAAACATCATTCATCCCAATCTTACCAAAGCCTATGTTGTAAGTAAACCAGAAAAGGCAACATTCACTTAGAAACGTGATTTCATTTCTCATGAATTGAAATAATCTTCATTTAGTCCAAGTCCCTGTATTAGGAGGATGATTGCCTTGCGCTCCTGACAGAATTCACTTGCAGGAGTCATCATGGTGTAGGGTTGCATCTTCTTTGGAACTAGTGGGGATTGTTTCCACAATGCAGGGAAAACTGATTCCCCTTGAAATCCACAAAATCCACGATTGCTAACTCCAGTCATTGGAAGAAAGGACAAGAGTTGCAAAAGTGATATTAGGTTCTTTAAAAAATAGGGAAAGGCGTGAAAGAAGGTTAGTGGAAGGAGGGAGAGAAGAATGATGTGGTGAGGGAAGGTGGGGAGGGTATATCAGTTCCTTTCTGAATCCCTAGATGAGAGTACACATGGACCAAATATTCAGGTTTTTCAAGGCTCTGTACCCATAGGGACCAGTGATCACTCAGGATATTGGGAGCCTAAGAGAATTAACAGGTCACTCAAAATTCTCTGTCTACCCACAGTAACGTGGCAGAATTGTGTCTGGAAAACCCAGAACAGTACACAACAAAAAGCACAGTTTCAGCATAAAACAGGGGTTACTTCAGCAGGGTTTTTAGCAGTATTTCCTTTGCCCAGTTATTTTGAGCCACTCTAAGGCGATTAGAGCGGCTCGTTACCAACGCTGAGGAGCTGAGAAGGCGAGTTGTGTTCCCCTTTGAGAAAACTGTCACTATCTCTGCATGAGCTCAGATGGAATTGAATAAAAGTCTGTTTTGTGCTCAGAGTACCGAGCGAGCCCTCTTTCTGCTTTCAGTGACTGGGGGTTAATACAGGCAGCTAAGGGATCTGAAGCCTGTTTCCTCCATGTTGCAGCCATCTGCTCTGTGAGCTCAATTGCAACAGGAGATACTGTATATGTACATTAAAGATGTATTTTCCCTGCCCCCTAAGCATTTCTGTGCTGCCCAGCAAAGAAACCTTTACCTAATGCAGTGAATGTTTTCTCCCTCAAATATTTTCTAGTCAGGGACCTGATTAACTAATGCTTTAAGCTTAGAAAAATCTTCCAGCGCTGTTATTAGACAGAAGTGGGAAAGATGTAATTGCCTGGACAGGGTTTGTGATGGGCACATTTATTAGCATAGATAATTTCCTATCTATAATGGATGCATAAAATTGCTTTTATATAGAAGTAGAATTCTCTAAATTTTATTAAGTCCCTGAAAGTTATGTTTTAATTTTGTCTAAGATGAGACAACAAATCTGACAGTACAGCTCTGTATCTGTTATGGACATACAGGGAGAAAATTACAGTATGTGGGAAGTGATAAACCTTCTAAACTCATCTCTGTCTGTTACCAGGACTAAAATATGAGAGATTATTTGAATAATTGGAAGATATTTTTGTTGAAAATAAAATTTTTAAAGTTTTAACAACAGACTTTTAGGTCAGAAGGTTATGTGGTTAGATAGCTTGTTTGTGAACCAGGAGAACCAGTACACTTGACCACAGGTTCAGTTTCCAAATAGATAATGACCCCAAACATCCTTAGAAATAGTATAAACATTTATGAAATGGTATAATGAAAACAAAACCCAAAAAATCAGGATGGAGCTGCCTGTTCCTTAACCATAACCTCAGCCATTTAGAGCAGACACAGATTTTATTTCATTCAACACAGTCACTTCTGTTCCTTATATATGTCAAACACTTCATGTTGCACAGTACATTCCTACAGCACAATCTTCAGGCACAGAGAGAGACAAACTAATAGTTTTTAGATAGGTATGGTTTCTTAATTAAGTGGTGCATTTTGAATCATCAAATATATTTAAATTTTAGTCCTAGCAGTACTCAGTGTTATTATTGGACTCAAAATCTAGGTCAGCCTCTTAAAAGATTCTGGGATGGGGGCATGGCAGCATTGGGCTAAAGCATTAGCCATTCAGGCTGCATGTGAATATGCAGAGCTTCATATGAATTTTTATTGCATTAAAGAAAAGGGTTAAGGAAAAACCCAGAAGGGTTTGGCGGAGAAAAAAAATAATCTGCGTTTGTAAGTAACAGGATTTTGCAATTTAGCCTGTGTGTTAATGGCAAAATGAGCCCTTAAAAGTATTCTTTGCTGCAATACTTCATTTATGGCTACTAGTTAATAAGGCTACTCTGATTTCAATAGTTGACTTAATTTAAAATGCTACCTTGATTTTCACAGGAATGGCTTATTCCATGAATAAATTATTACTTTGTCACTGTTTTTGTCAGCACTATTAACTATGGAATATATTCTGGCTGGTCATTTTAAGTGTCTTCCTTATCAGTATTGTGCCTGGCATTCATTATCCTCTTATCTCTCTGCCATTTCTCTCAGTAGAGAGGTAATGGATTGATTACTTTCACTGCTATATTGGTCAGGATGTACAACAAATTCTCTTCAGCTCTACAGCTCATTCATCATGGATATCCTTTAATCCCCCGTCCCTGAGTTTAAACGTTTCATTCTCTTCATATATATATTGGAAATTATTAGCAAAGACTAGAATCCAAGCAGTGCCTCTTTTATCACTCCTTTACTGTAAAACATAGTCACTGGAATCCAGGGGATGGGGTAAAGGGTGTCTCTCAGTCATGCTGTTCAGGGAGGTTTAAGTGCCACAGAAACACTAATTCAGCAGCATTTGCAGTTTCTGAAATACTGACTTCTGTGTTGCAACTGGAGACTTACTGAAAAGGAAAACCACAAAAAGGGTTCTTTGTGATGTGATGCTCCCCAATGCTACCCATACTACATATGGGTAGTAACAGAAACCCTGCTGTATGGGTGCATATTTTTAATTTGTAAATGGCATTTGAAAATAAAGGCCGTTTTCTGGTAAATATTGTGCACATTGTACATGCATACTCTATGGAAAATTCTGTTAGAGCAAGTTGACTGGGCATCACAGAGTTTCCTCAGGCTAGCAATTGGAGAACAGAGCGTAGGAGTGCGTTCCTGAACTGTTCTAAGAGTCTTATTCTTCCTGGTAAAGCTCTCATTGCAGAAGAGTCCAACAGGCATCAACATTTTGCCTGGAAGGACCTTGATGAAGGACCAAGATGGTAGAAACACTTTAGGACAAGCTAAAACTGAAATTATACATAAAGACTCTTCTAGAGATA
>NW_008662949.1:44503-52956 GCF_000695815.1 Acanthisitta chloris
AGGACACACAAAGGAGCTTCTGCTGAATACAGCCATATATAAGATGTAGCTCTGTATCACTGACTGCTCATCCTCTGGAAGATACATTTGCTTCCCTTGTCATTGGCACTGTTTCTGATACTGATGCTTATCAGTCTGGTCTGATTATGCCATCATCTCTTGTGCAGAAAGGGCTTTAACCCACACTCTTCGAAGGCTTCATCCTGAGAACAGACAAATCATGACTCCAGAACAAATAGAGGAAGAAAGTATTCAAAACCTTCCCAAAAAGTATTACTGAAATATGCAGAAAGGCACCAGGTCACTACAAATTATCTGATAGTTCTGTGACTCAATCTCTGTTACAGTCAAGCCCTCCCTGAGTCTCTTGCTGATGAGAGCTTCTTGCAGTGCATTGCGCTTCACAAACAGCCTTTCCAATGCTTTTCCCTCGTATATCCGTGCCCTAGTCTCACTCTCCTTATCAATAAATATTAAAATATTCTCAGAATTATCTCAGACTGGTCAGGACTAACAGAGAGCAGGGGAGAATTCAAAAAATAGATAGCTACGTGGTGACCTGGAAGAGCAGCAAGTCCAATCAAACAAGGTGGTGGTATTCACAAGTTTGTTTTTAAATAGTAGAGACACGATATCGATGAATTAGAATGATGAGTTGTGAAATGCTGTCAATATTTAAGTGATAACAGCCATGATGCCTCTGGATAGGGAGGAAGCAGGAAGGAAAGAAATCTTCTAGGCTGTGGTTCTAACGACGTGTATTTGAGTATGTATTGTATAATGCCGTAACAGACTGCAGAGAATAGACCAAGTGCAACTGACCCAGTGTTCAAAGATGTAAAAAAGATATTTTAAATAAAAAATGCCTTTTTTTATTTAAAACATGAATAGTATAGCACCGAAACATTTCCACTAGTATGTCTGCCCACTGTAAACCACAGAATTGCTACTTATTTTCTCTCAAGAAAAGGGAGAGAGTACTGGCTTCTGACGGCAACGCACTTCCTAACATGAAGTTTTCCAAGAAAAATATATCACATATCAAGATCCTTTCAGGCTGTCCTGCCCTCTCAATTAAAACTTTAAAAATTGTTTATTATTATACCTATATTCAGTCTCTGGGGAGACAGTCCAGAAGGAAGATTGTATCGCTTCAGCTGGATAAGTGAAATTTCTGTAAGCAGCACCTTGCCTCTTTGACATCTCCTCTTAGATGTCTTGTCAGAGTCTCTGCCTCTGACATTTCTTTGCAGTGTCTTTGGTAGTTGCTTTAAATGGAACATGGCCAAAAATTAAGTTCTCATCCTTCCCTATGTCCCTTTTATTGTTATCAACAGTGCTATTATCATCCCCATCTCTCAGCAGTCGGCATGTTCATAGTTACAGTTCTGAATGTTTTACTTGCCAGAATTTGTCTGGTCGGATCAACAAGGTTTTTGTCACTGCTCTAGAAGTAATTAGGAAGGACAGATTTCTCAGCAAGAGCAAAGCACGCAAGCAAATCTAGACCCATGTTATAATCTGTGAAGGTTACGGCTTAAAGGGAGAAGACTTTTAGTAGGGCAGTAGAGCCCAACAGAGGGGAAAAGACTATTTCTCTCTGTGCTGTTTTAATTTGTTCTGAAACTATTAATAGCCCAAGCTTTTCTCATTTCCTGTATTTTTCACAGTGTGTTGTCCCTTTCTGCTTTTGCTTTCACCAGATTGAAAGAAAGAGTTATTTGTTGTCTTTAGAAATGTCATTTGTCCTATATCACAGTATTTGATTTCCTGGCACCTTTTGCTCGGCTCCATGGTTCACAGTGGGGATAATGTTGTGTCTCAGCGACCCCATCGTATTGTACCACGACACTGAAATTCTTTCAGGTACGCATGAGAGGGAGAACTGCGAAGAGTTCGATGTTGCACTCTCTCACAAAGAGCACTCTCCATTTCAGCCCATCATTTATTTAACATTTGACAGCCTCAGACAGGAAAGGAGGGTTATCCACGCACTTAAATGCATTCTGAAGGGGTGAGATTCAGCCTGCATTACTGTCGAGCAGCCTGCACATCCACCTTGTTTGGCTGATTTCTGCAAGTATTTTAAGAATTTCAAAAACAACCCTTACAGAAGTCCTTCTTTTACTCTGTCCTGCCTTTGAATGCAGCTTTCAGGCTTCAGCATTCAGCCAGAAATCAATTATTCATTGTCTTTAGAGAAGGTTTCCCCCTGACTTTGCCTCTCTGGATCTGAAACAGGGTTGATGCCATACTATTTTGGTTTGGGCTGGGACTTAGGACTGAAAGCTACAGGGTTGATGTCCAGGGAGCTGCAGCCTCACAAGTGAGATGCCCAGTGAGTTTTTTGGTGCTCCACAGTCAGGTAGTGCTGATGCACGTGCTCTCTAGGTAACACTAAAGCTCATATCCACCTGAGTCCTCAGGCAACTTGAATCTTGTCCTTGGAGATGACATTTCTGCTTGTCCTTTTGGCTGAACTCAGGCATCCTGTTTCTTTTATCTACACCAAGATCACTTGAAGCTCAGCTGCCATCCTCCAATTTCATACCTGTAGAGACATCCACCAGTGTGGTATTTCCAGCTGACTAGTGCAAAATTAAGTCATTTTCTGATTTTTGAGTGAGGAGCTTCTAAATTACCATCTCTTCTAAACTGCTACCTCTGCCATGGATTACCTCTGTGATCTTACTTTATTTTAATAATTGTATCAAAAATATATTCAAATAAATATGTCAAGTTTGTCATCAGGAGCTCTTAGTGCTGTTCTTAATATACTAAGATAATTATTGAGAGACTAAATATTTTTCTTCCCGATAACTCCTGTGCACTGATTTGACAATTTTTATTGTTTTACAGGTTTCTGCTTTTGAGTGTCTTGTGAGTAATGAGATTAATTATTAAAACCAAATATGAATATAGCATAATTTCAGCTGTTTAATAGCTGAAGAAATAATAGCCTAATTTCATTGAAGATACAAAATTTTCAAGAAACTAGCTTAAAATGTGAAAGATTTCTTTATCTGCATTTATATTTAAACATGGTACTTAGTTTCTGATTGTTTCAATTTTGATTAGAAATGCTAATTCAAATAAATTTGGGCTGAGGAAACAGTTTTGAAAACTAGCAGTTGAAAAGAAATCTGCAGCCATCACTGAAAGGATGTGGGAGAATTAATGCCATCCTTCTTAAGGCAGGTTGAAAATTAAAAGCTGAATGAGTATTAGCACTAATCTTTAAAAACATGCAATGCAATATTCTTTAAGTTTTGATCAAGATTAGGTTCAGGTTAGATGTTAGGAAAGCGTTTTTCATTGTGAGAGAGGTCAGGCACTGCAATGGGTTGCCCAGGGAGGTGGTGGAGTCACCATCACTGGAAGTGTTTAAGAGGCATTTGGATCTGGTGCTGGAGAATACGGTTTAGGGTTTAGGTATTACAGCAGAGTGGCAGGTTAATGATTGGAGTCGATGGTCTTAGAGATCTCCTCCAGCCTTGATGATTCTATGATGATAAATGTTTTACAAATGCGAGGTGATTCAGGTCGCTTTTATAAACTGGTTTTATTGTAGGAGCATTTACTAGTACATGATTTGTCTTGCTATGAGAATATTTTTCCTTTATTATATACAGATTAGACTAAGACTTATCCTGGATATCTATAGGAAACCAAAATCTTAAAATCTCCTAAGCTAACTCTTCTCCCAGTTTCACAAGAACAAGTGCTGTATCGAGTGTTTGCCATGGGAAGTTTGAGAAGGCTATTATCAAACTCTGAAAAAAATAAATCCTGAACTTCTGCTTTATAATAACTTTTTAATACAGTATCAAAAAGATGCAAAAGATCGGCCTGGAGACTGACATTTAGCTATTGTGCTCTTTTAAATTAAATGACAGCTCGTACAGGCATTCCAGGGCTAGGTGTAGAATCGTGTTATTTAAACATTGTCAAAGCTTGGGTTTAATTAACTCTAATTCAGTGTAGTTTCCCCATCCTTGCATACTCTTTCTGTCTTTCTTTCACTCCCTCTCTGTCTTTTCTTTCTGTTGGCCTTGAAAGGCTTTGGAATACCTGTCAGAGTTACAGTGGGATTTCAAATGCCTTCGTGCCTGTTGCTGGGTGGAAAGAAAATTACTTCCTGGCAGAGCAGCAACGAAGTATTTCATTGTCAGCTGGGAGGTTCAGGTTGCAGGGTAAAGCTGGAGTGCTAAGTCCCAACCCCGCTGGGGCTCTTAATGTTCCAAATTATGTATGTGTGGTTTCAAAGGCAAATGGAGCCACTCTGCTTTGCTGATCAAAAACACAGAGGACACGTTTGGACTTCCAGAGTCAGCGTTGTTTGTTAACTTCACCATCAAATGAGGTGGCGGAATTTGCCCCTTGCCTGTGGTGGAAGGAGCCTTAAAGATCATCTAGTTCCAATCCTCCTGCCACAGGCAGGGACACCTTCCACTAGATTAGGTTGCTCAGGGCCCCATCCAACCTGTCCTTAAACACTTCAGACGTTGGGTGTCAATGACCTCCCTGGGGAGCCTCTTCCAGAGCCTCACCACCCTCACAGTAAAGAATTTCTTCCTCAAGTGCAATCTAAATCTAACCTGTTTCAGCTTAAAGCCATTCCCCCTTGTCCTAAATGTCACAGGAAGGGCTGTGGTGCAGGAGAGTCTGGGGCTCTGGGATAGCAGCACACTGAGGATCACAGCCCAACTGCAACAGGGATGAGTAGCAGCTCCTATGAAAATCAGCCAGTAGGGGGATGGGGCAGGGGATGGAGAAGCCATCAAGTGGGGTGACATAAACACGTAAGGAGATCAAAGTCCTAAGTTGCCTGTCATTTGATGCTCATTCAGATTATTATTTTTTGGCAGAAGTAGTTCAGATTAAAGATAACCTTTCCTGAATGTTTTAAAATAAACAAGTTGCCTCCTATGCATACCTAGCTCTCTTTCTCCTCTCCTTGAAATGCTACTGCAGTTCCTCAGCCTCTATGGATATATGAGTTATTACTCTATTTTTGCACTGTGATTTTGGATGACAAATATTTCTAGGCAACGAATGGCAAGTTTGTAATGAAAGTTACACTAGAATAGACCAGGAACCAAACAGTACCTATTAAGGTGTGCTTTTATGTAGCTGCTATTCAAAAGCACTCATACAGCCTTTGGGTCGTAACAGTTTTCCACCTCAGTTATGCCTAGTTCAACAGCTTGGTTGTCTCAAATAAACGCTGAACTTCCTCCTCTTTCTATTTGAATTCCCCTTCCCCTTCCTGCATTCAGTTCACATTCTTTCTCTTTCAGAGCTTTCAGAGCTTTTATGGCTTCACAAACCTCTTCAATTTCTTGCGGTGACTTCTCAAATGGTGAAAAAAGTCACCTGCTGATTTTCCCCAGACCAGGAGAGCTCTTTTTGTCCTAATCAACTTCCAGCATGTGCATGGTGTCCTTCATGCCAATGGCTCCTGTCCCCTGGGTGCTCCCTGCCCACTGGGAGCAATGCAGGCAGCCCTCAGCAATCTCTGCCTTTCAGTGGATGAGCATCAACCCAGCTGGATCAAAGGAGTTGAAAAATGCGGACAGCTAATCAAAGCTCATCAGTTCCCCTTCCTTTGTACTTAATAGAGAGAGATGGACAATCCTGGGGGAAACCCAGCTGTGCTGAAGCAGATGTCCAAGGAAATAAGAAGGTTCCCCCATTGGAGGTGGCTGTTTCTGTCTGCAGAAGAGCCTAGAGACCAAAATTAAGCCTAAATGCCTTTTGCACAACTAAATGTAGATTTGATGATTTTCAGCCCAAAATATGTACCCCGTGTAAAAGTATGCAAGTGTGTTTATCACAATTCAACTTTGATAAGCAGTATTTTGAGGAGTGCTCTCCTGTCCTCCACCTGAGGGACTGGTTAGCACAAGGAAAGCAATCACATCCTCAGCTGTCTGTTGCAATGCTAACAGAAGTGGACTGAAGCAAGTGTCAAAGCTGACACATCAAAGATCTTTCTAGCATTTCACAGCCTTGAGAAAAAACAACCTGCTCAGATGTTTTCCTTAAATATTTTGCAGATTTTCCAAGACTGCCCCATCTCATTTAAAAAAATAATATTTAATAAAGATAGCACAGCTATTTTTCCATCACTCAAGAACAACTGTGATTCTTCTTATTAAAACATTGACCCCATACTACTAATACTGAGAAATAAGACTGAGTTTACACTATATATTTCCAGTGCATGTGTAGCATATATGTGAAGTTATAAACTTGAAAATGGATGTACAAAATAAATGCTTCAACTTGAAATTGATAAAAGGGCAAGAGGTGTGTTACTTTCCAGTCTAGTAGAAATGAATAGGCTTGTAGAGTACATTGTTCTCCTTTGCTGGTTTTTAAGGCATGAAAAGCAATTTAAAGTGTAGTCTTGCTTTATTGCCATTTAGATTCCTCCCACAGTAATGTCAGTGCCTTCCCTCTGCGTGTGAACGTCTACACAATGTGTTTCTGGAAAAGAAACGTAGTTCACTTCTGGTTAAAAATGTTTTGTTGTGTTGTCACTATTCATGCAAGCTTTAAATTTTCTATAGGTCCATGAAAACAATGCATTGGTGAAGTTTCCACCAATCCATCATGGCCAGTGCTTTGGACCATGTGCAGTGCTTTGCTTTAGATGCCAGAAGAGTGACTAAGAGCAGCAGAATTCAAGGAGATTTAAGGAGAAGAGGAGGCTCAGGGGAGCCCTTATCACCCACTATAACGCCCTGACAGGAGGTTGTAGTCAGGGGGGGGTTGGTCTCTTCTCCCAGGCAACTAACAGTAGGACAAGAAGGGACAGACTCAAGCTCTTCCAGGGGGGATTTAGGTTAGATTTTAAGAATATTTTTTTATGGAGCGAGGAGTCAGGCATTGGAATGGGCTGCCCAGGGAGGTGGTGGATTCACCATCCCTGGAGGTTTTCAAAGTGAGAGTGGATGTGGCACTTAGTGCCATGGTGTAGTAGCAACGGTAGGGTTGGACTTGATGATCTTTGGGGTCTTTCTCAACCCAGTTGATTCTGTGATTCTGTGATGGGTCAAACTGTGCTGTATTGTGCCAGGAGGGCTTTGTTGTTACCGGTCCAGGTTACTACTTACCCATGTGAGCTGTGGGACAGCTGGAAGTCATTCCTAGAGGGATAAGCTCTAAGCTTAAGCACAGCACCACCAGACCAGCCTACTGTTGGTCCTGAGCTAGTGAATCCCACACACGACTGCTCTGTGTTGTGGTGTCTTTCTGTCATGCACCAGTTCCTTTTGAAACCCAGTGCTGCTATCCTGCACTCCGTTTTGTGGTCTAGAGGTACCTGATGAGATGATACAGGTATGAGCTCTGGGGCTGAGTACATCGAGCATCACATCATTCAGAATACAAACCACATCTATCTATGAGGAGGTGAGGGGGCAGTTTGCTTCGTGAACTCAGTGCTTTGATTAATCTATTCAAATATTAACATGCCTGGTGAGGTAGACCAAAATATCCTCTGGATATATAAATATTCATATACTAACATCTGCCACAGCTGCATAGTTATAACTCTGTTTTCATGGGAGGAAAAGCATCTCTTTGAGGAAGGTCCAAAGTAGCAGAGGGTTTCTCTATTCATGCTTGTCACTTAGGAAGTTGTGTAACTTTTCAGGATCTCTTATACTTATAGAGTTAGCCTGGTCTACAAGGATTTAACTCCAGAATAACAGCTATTAATGTTCCTGGAACACTTTTTCTATGTGTATGTGAGGTAGTATGTGTTTTTCACAACATGAACCAGCCTCTTTGATCATTTGCAGGCTGATTTCTGCCACTGGCATAGTCCTGAAACAGCCCTGCTTTGCACAGTTAATAGAGTCAGATTTTCCTTATAGCCTTGACCTGTACCTTTGACACTTAAGAACATGCCTCCCATTTTCTATGGCTCGGCACAAGCCCTCAAAACTCCACGTCCTTTCTTTTTATTTATTTTATTACTTTACAGATTTATTTTATTTATTTATGGCTCTTCTGCTCCAAGGTGTCTTTTCACTAAGTTCACTCCTCTGAATTTTACCTTTAAGTCTACTTAGAACTCTTCTTCCAAGAAAAGATAGAAAATAACCCAAAAATATAGCCACAATCATAGAATCATAGAATTTAAGGGTTGGAATGGACCTTACAGATCATCTAGTCACAACCCCCCCTGCCATGGACAGGGACACCTCCTCACTAGATCAGGATGCTCAAGGCCTCATCCAACCTGGCCTTGAACACTGCCAGGGTCGGGGGCAGCTACCACATCCCTGGGCAACCTGTGACAGTGTCTCACCACCCTTTACAGTAAAAAACCTTTTTCTAATATCTAACCTAAACTTCCCCTCCTTCAGTTTGAACCCGTTACCCCTTTTCCTATCATTGCAGTTCCTAATACCAAGTCCCTCTCTGGCTCCCTTGTAGGC
>NW_008662950.1:0-307 GCF_000695815.1 Acanthisitta chloris
GTGGGTGTTTAACCAACTTGGGGCTTTAAAATGGAAATGTTGTCTCTGGAGCTCGTTTGGGAAGTCATCCCGGGCGGAGATCTCTCTTGGAGCGGGTCTCGCCGCCTCTCCGAGTCGCAGGGCAGGGGATGCTATGGACCACTGGGGGGGATCCCTTGGCACAGCTTGGGAAGCACTGGAGGGACAAAACAGGTCCTTAAACACGGGGGTTGGACACACGAATCGCCACTGCGCTCTCCTCGTACTCCTTTAATCGCGTTCCTTCACCTCTGCAAAATCGGGGAGGAAAAGGCAGCTGGAATCTGCA
>NW_008662950.1:390-10746 GCF_000695815.1 Acanthisitta chloris
TGTTTTTTAATCCCCTCTCTGGATAGGTAATTGTAGTTAATGAGGTGGAAAACAAGTTCAAGAGACAAGTAGCGCTGAGACTTGGCTGGGTTTGCACGAGGAGGAGGTGAGAGGAGGGTGCTTCTGGCTGAGGATTTCTTTACTATAAATGTGCAAATAAAAAAAAAAAAGGAAAGAAAAAAACCCAGGAACATCAGCTTTTATGGAAAGCTAATGCCTCAGAAACAAACGGAATGGCTCAAAGCTGTGCAGTGGTGCATATGGTGACTCTGAGCACTCTCAGCCCAGCACTGCCTGCACCATTTAAGGGAGGTCTCCCTTACCCCACAAAGCTGAGCTCTGTGTGAGCCTGGCCAGTTAACTGGGCTCAAATAATATTCCCTAATCCTTCCTTGACATAAAATAATTCACGCGCCATGAGGGTGTTTGCCAGAGGGAGAGACAGACTCTGCGTCCTAGGCGAGAAGTGTTGGATTTGGCTTGGGCAGTTCTGGGTAGGGTTAGCCTTGCACAGAGCCACAGGAGGAGGATCAGTCCTGTCCTGATCTGGGTGTAAGAATGATGAAAGGAAGTCAGATCTAGTATCTGATTCGAGGATGCTTAGGAGAACTGCCTAAGGGTAAAACAGCATACAAGGATTTGCACCTTGTGCAAATACACAAGCAAAAGATAAAAGAATACAAGCACCCTAAATGAGGTGACTTCCCTTGTGACTTCAGATACTTCTTAGCCACAGCAAAGCATCCCTGTTGAACCTCTGCAGTTCAAAACTTAAGGTTTGGATGTTCACTGAGCCATTGCTGATGGATTCTTACCCATTTTTGGACAGCATTGCAGAAATGCAATACCAGGTGCCAAGAGCTCTAGCTGTCAAACACCGAGTGCCAGGTTAAACACCTTTGGTAACTGCTTCTCTACCATGACTCCAGCCAGTGTAATGTGGAACTTTAACCAGTGCTGAGCAGCTTCCCTGAAGAAGCCTGTTAGATCCCTGGGTCTCTTGCTGTGCCTTCCAAAAGCAATCCCAGCTGTCTGTCCCAGAGGGACTTGAGCAACCCATTTCTAGAGCTCAGGATCTAGGTGCCCTGGGAGCAGCAGCTGGGAAGCTCCTGCAAAGCCTGGCAGGCCAGTGCCTTGCACAAGCTATTGCTACCAGTCTTTCAATTTCATTAGCACTAAATTCACCTTTACAAAAATTGAATTTTTAAAAACTGCTTGACTTGGCAAGGGCACCAGCTGAAAGATCAAGTTACTGTTTGTAAATGCCAGACATGAATTAATTTAGCAGTGCACTCGTCCTGACTTTATGAAAACATATCCCAAATATTGACTTTTTCTTTCTTCAGTAAAACCTCTTTTCCTTTGATGGCTGAGGCCTCTGTCTGGTACAGTGAGCTGGTATTGAGTCACTCTAAAGCTTTTTTCAGTGTGCTGCTCATTTGGAAATGAAGTTGCTAGGTCTCTGCTGCCGCCTGGAGAGTTAGGTGAGAGATTTTAATGCTACTTTTGGGGTACTTTCAGAACACCTAGGGCAAACCTGCAAAAGTGAGAGCTGTGTCATCTTCTAAACATCATCAGCTTTGGAAGAAAACTGGTAATCAGGTCTGTCTGCCAGTTAGCCCCAAAACTTTTTGCTTTGGAAGGGGGGAAAGGCAGTTGTGCCTGATTATCCTTAAATGGACAAAACAAGTGGTTTAAAAAAAAAGTGTCATTTTTAAAACAACAAGGCAGGCAGATGGATTCCTTGCAAGTCAAAGATGGGAAGTATCTGGGGGTAGTTTTTTGTATACCAGTTCAGGTCCTGAATGCTGCAGCTACAGAGCCAGAAAGAAGACCAACAACAACAAATAGGTGAAGATGGAAAAATAACAGGGAAAGGGCTAGTTTGACCTCAAGACTTCTTTAGGTAGTTAGTAATTTGCTCCTGTTGGTCTTCCTCCACCCCTGTGGACAGCCAGCTGGGAAGCAGAAGTCTTCCCTGCTGTAGGGGCATGATTAGGTGTGGCCCTGTGGATCACTCTCACTTATTCAGCTGTTAAAGCAGCTTAAACCCTTATAAGAACATTAACATTTGGGTGCCAATACCAGCTTGACCTTTATTCATAAAGTGCAAGGAGTTGGAAGTAGAACAGATTGGTTGCCAGCGATTGCCTTTTATGTGCAGTTTGGAGGCTTTGATTTCTCTCCCCTTTCTTCCTTTAATCTGACATCACGGCCTTGAATATGTTTGGGCTCTAAGTAAACAGGGCCAGTGCAGGGCTCCTTTTTGAAGAACTGTGTGTCTGTGTGAGAGTGAGGTTGGGGGTGAGGTGACCTTAAAAAAAAAAAAAAGTTTGCCTTTGGAATTAGAGGGCTTAAGAATAGATGGAGGACACCAGGGTTGAATGGAGCTGTTCACAGATCTCCAAGTTGAGCTCCACATCAGTCCTCAGGAGCCCCAGCTATTGAGTCCAAATAGCTGTGTACATGGGGAATGAGAATGTAAGGATTTATATTAACTCTCCTGGACTTCTGACTTCATGACGTACACACGAAAGAAACTCAGAGTGGAGCACAACAAAGGTGAAGTGTCTGAAATAGTCACACCATCTCATCCATCAGTCATCTGGGAGCCCCTTGTGTTGCCCCTGGGGGAGAAGAGATGCCCAATACTACGGTTTTCATATTTCTGGTGACATTCATGCTGGTTATCCATGATTTTCTGTTCTTTACCCATTCTGCATAGTCATAGTCAAATCATGGCTGAGCCTTTTTCAGCAGCATGGAGCAGAACCCAAGGGGAGGAAGGTGGCTGCAGAATAGAGGGAAATCATCTAATGTCCCAGCACAACCAACAGCATTATGACTGGCACCCTGGCCCTAGTTTCTCAGAGGTATCACTTTTCCTGATGGTTTTGGTAAAGGTAGACTGACAAGTTTCAGTGTTGTCTGGGCACTAGGCTCTTTGACATTCCTTTCCAGCATGTAATTCTGATTAAAATAGCTTTTTGATATTTTTATTTATGTGATACTCTTTTCCATAGATCCTGCAGTCCTTTGTCACAATCTATTTTGTCAGGACAGCAGTTTTCCAGCCACACTGGTTATGCATAAGAATAGCCCACAGAGCTAGAGGTGCAATGAGTCTTTGATAAAAATATCTCTTAGATTCAGGTTGTCCTTTTTATCTCGATGTGAAAGCATCAAGAGCTAGAGATCTCCATGGCTTACTGCTTAGATGGATGCTGCAGGGAAGCAATATTTTCTATTCTACTTCCCCAAGCAATGGGGTTAGTCTTGACTTCTCCAGGTGTTTGTGTGTCTTGGTCACTGTGTAACTGTCAGCAGACTTCATTCTGTCCTCATCCTGCATGTCAAACTACCCTGAGCCCTTTTGCTTTCTGCAGGATTTCAAACCCAAAGCATTCATTTCACTAAAAGTGCTTTTTTTTTTTCCTTGTGCTGACAAAATATATCTTTATAGCAGAGGAAAGGCTTGAATGAACATTTCAAGTCTTACCTGTCACAAGCCATTAGCTGAATTGCTTAAAGAAATCCCCTGACAAGTGTAATTGCTGGTTTTGTGTTACAAAGCTTCATGATATTGCCCACAAGAAGAAATTCTTTTACAAAAGCCCCTTCTGTTTAATAAAGTAATTTGTTCCAGTTACAGTGATAATAAAATTGCTGAAATGAAACAGGATTGTTCAATGAGGACCTGAATCCAATTTGCTGTACTAGTACGATTACACTTTTATCTCTGTGTTTACTCATTTGTGGAATTGCTACCAGACTTTTTATATGCAATTAATAGGATTAATGGTTCCCAGTACAGGCAAGACAGAGCTCAGGAGCACAGCACCTTGTTTTGTGTGTCAATGACACATCAGGCTCTTGTGGAGCATTGCCTTGGGCTGCTTTCCTCTATGCTTTGCAACAGGTTGGGGGAATCTCATCCTGTTTGGGCTGCTCGTTGCTACACTGGTACTGCTGTAAGGTCAGAAGAGTTGCTTTTGTTTTGCTGCTAAGAAAGCAGAAACTGAGGTTTCTTTGGGGGGAGGGAGAGCATAACGCATCCTCTGTCCTTTGAGTTGAGAACAGCTATGAAACAATTGTTTATTCATGGGGTTTTTTTCCTTCTTTGGGAGTCTAGAAATTACTTACTGAAGATTTGCAAGCCACAGAAAAGCATCATTTTCCCTTGGTGGTGACTGAGGGAGTCCACACAGAGCTATACTAAGTTTGCTTTGTTAGAAACTGAGAGAGGAAGAGGAAGGAGAAAGGCTGCAGAGTGACTTAGTACACTGATGCCTCTGAACCCAGCAAAATTAAGACCAAATCTCCCCAATTCAAGACTTCCCAGCTCACAAATGCAAATAATATGTGCCAGCTTTCGTTCCTCTGTTCCCTGGCACTCCTTAGCAATTCCAAAGCTATAAGGCTAATATTTGAGCCTCTAAAATTGGTGTTATCTGAGGCTGGAGTAGAGAAGATGACCAATGGCAGAGTAAGTGAGCAGAGACATGGTAGTTTACTTGCTCCTTAAAGCTTACCACGAAATGACATGAGGTGTGAGGCTCAAACTCTTCATCAGTCACTTCAATTCAAGCACAAACATATTCAGCTCCTAAAGAGAGAATGCAGGCACACTCCATGTGCTATTAATATTCTCCTGAGTCCTAGTGGCACCAGTGCTGTGCTCTCTGCTGCCCACACACAGAGCCAGAACCAGCTCTGCTCCAAAGAGCTGACAGTGTAAGCTAAAGCATATACAGCCTGAGGATTTGCAAGCCTGGAGACAAACTTAAAGCTGCTCTGACATGTTATGAACTCAGGGATATAAGTGTATTTCTGTAAAAGCTGGACAGTTTAACTTGCTAGGATTGACTTAAATGCCTGGACTGGGGTGGGGAAGAACTCTCCAGTTTGGTTTTGGGGCACCCCAGTCGGGATGGGATTACTCAAGGCCCAGCAGCAGCTCCTAGCTGGTTTCTCAGCTCAGACTTCCCAGCTGATGGAGGCTAAGTGGGTTGGATGAATGGATTGGGCTCTTTGGAAGAGCTTTGCAGAAGGCTGTTCCTTGCTCTAGTTGATGTATTTTTTGCTTAGTAAGGGAGCTGCACCTCAAACATTGGCATGTATTTTATGCTGATCTAAAAAAAATGCAGATATAATTAGGCAGCTTCTAAACCATTCGTATCTTAACACAGAAACAGCAAATGTGGAACTGGTTTCATGGTGCAGTAGTGGAAAATACTAGGGAAGCAGGGAAATCATTTCCCTGGTGCCTTTATTCCACATTTAATCAGGTGAACTTTTAGAGTCCAAGCTGCTGACGTTTTCCCTCAATGGAGATTTGAGGCTGTGTAAAACCAGGAGGAGCCTATAGCTGCAGGGACTGCCTGGAATGTCTTTTGATGCCAGGGCCCTGTTAAAAGGATGTGCTGCTGGAGAAAGATGTCTATGTTTAATTCAAGGGTCAATCAAAAGATCCAGAGTAATAGCAACCCAATGAAGTCGGGAAAAAAATCAGCAAGTCATTAGGGGATAAAAAGAAGGGAGGGAAAGGCTGAAAATCATTTATTCTATTTCTGCTCACAAGTGTTGTGTTCTCAAAGATATTCCCTCCTTCCCTTCTAGATGCAGGGTGACCACTCTGGCTCTGCTGATATAAACAGACTTATATCATTTGATCCAGCAGTAAAATATAAATGTTTTACTTACATGAAACCTAAAAAAAAAAAAAAAAAGGAGAAAAAGACAGACTGAGGTGGTCGATATAATATTCTGAAACAGCCAAATAGTAATGTGTGCCAGTAATTAAAATGGGTAAGATGTTACTTTACCACTAAGAAAAATCATTTCCTCCATACATTTTCCTTGTAAATAAACCAGGAGAAAATGCAGTGGCTTGTGAATGTTAGTGTCGGTGGGGAGGTGTAAGAGACCTGTGTTCTGTTTACTGTGAAGGCTGTGTATGCATGAGGAAGAGTGGGACTATATTCAATGCATAGATTGTGCAATTGGGATTTTTTTTAAGGGAATTTATGTCCTATTTTTTTTAAAGAGGATCAGACAACTGATGAGATGAGAAACAGAGCTGAGGAGGGCACAACCCTTGTTGGGCAGCAGATCAATGGCAGAAATGTGTATAGCTATGAACTATCTTGCTCCCAGACCTTGTTTTATGCACACACCACCACAGCTCTCATGGTGAAGGGGATAAAGAGGTAAACACTCCTTTTTAGTGATAGATCTGCTTCAATGGTGTATTCATACTGTCAAAATGACTTTGAGGTTAAAAAGGAATGAAAGCTAAATGTTACTGGATCTTTGCATGTCAAATCAGGAGTGCTTTGCCTATTGTTCGGCAAGGAGGCTCTGTTGGTAGACTGAGTTTCTCAGCCCAGAAACCAACTCAGGCCTGGGCTGCAGCCACAGCAGTGTGGGCAGCAGGTCAAGGGAGGGGATTTTCCCCCTCTGCTCTGCTCTGTGAGACCCACCTGGAATACTGCACACAGTTCTGGTGCCCTCAGAGTAAGAAGGACATGGAACTGTTGGAGCAAGTCCAGAGGAGGCCACCAAGTTGCTAAGAGCACAGGAGCATCTCCCCTGTGAGGACAGGCTGAGGGAGTTGGGGCTGTTGAGGCTGGAGAAGAGAAGGTTGTGTGGAGACCTCAGAGCACCTTCCAGGAGCTGAAGGGGCTCCAGGGAAGCTGCAGAGGGATCTGTGTTAGGAGCTGCAGGGACAGGACAAGGGGCAATGGGCACAAACTTAAAGAGGGAAATTTTGGTTAGATCTTAGGCAGGATTTTTCCCCGTGAAGGGTGGTAAGACCCTGTCCCAGGTTGCCCAGGGAGGCTGTGGCTGCCCCAAGCCTGGCAGTGTTCACAGCCAGGTTGGCTGAGCCTTGAGCAACCTGCTCTAATGGGAGGTGTCCCTGCCCAGGGCAGGGGTTGGGGCTGGGTGATCTCCAAGGTCCATTCCAACCCCTAAAATTCTTTGATTCTCTGAATTTCAGCAAGCTTGTGCATTTGGACTTGAGGACAGAACTCCAGTGTCAGGAGTCCCTCTGGCTGCACCCAGACTGGGCCTTCTGTTTGCCTCCTGTGAAATCCTCTGTCTCACCTGGACACTTTGAAGAGCACAGTGATGCTCCCAAAGCTCAGCTATATATATATATGAGAGGCATGATCAGGCTGTACTGCTGAGCTCCATTAGAGAGCTGCAACCTGGTGACAAGAATGAAGAGCATTTAGTTTTAATATATTGTTGCCTTACTTGTTGGGGTTTTTTTTCCCCATAAACTGTTAAGGACCCTTTAAGAACCCACTCACTGTGGAGCTCCTGGTCCCTTTGGCCAGACGTGGCAGGAATGGATGGGGCTGTGAGCAGTGGGATCAATTGTAAAAAGTGGAATTAGTCATTCTAAATCATGCAGCTGTGGTCGAAGGGAGCTCTTCTAAAAATCATTAAACAATCATGTATTCCTATTGATTTATTCAAAATACCTTGAGGGAAAGCAGATTAAACACAAGGTAAAAGTAAACTAATGCAGATTAAATGGATGAAGGATGGGCCGATAGTTCCCTAGGTAGGTTTTGTACTAATGAGAGGAAAATTATATGTACACTATTACCAGTATAAAAGGGTCTATTAGAGGTCTTTTGCTTGACATATTTATGTATTTCAAATACTAAGTAGCACAGTGAATTAGGTTTACTCTGGACATTTGTTATTTTTATTGCATCTCCAAGTGATAAACAGAGCTTTCTCTCGAGGGCAGCACACTGCTAGGCTCAGAAGGCACAACCCTATCTGCATAGCAAAATGCTGAGATGACAATTGTTTCGGATGACATTTATTAGCATTCCAAGCGCAGTTCTACGCCCACTTCTGAGAATCACAGCTAGTGTTTAAACCAAGGGGTGCAGGTATATGTCAGGATTTGGAGCCACCATCACCTCATTTCTTTACCATTTCATCTTCCAGGGCTATTTCTCTTGCGTGGCCTTCACCCATGGGAAGACTGCGATGATATGTTCACTCTGCCATTCACCCCCTCTGCCATGCACTTGCTGCAGTGCCCTGAACAAAGCACTTTGCAGGGAAGATGATGTTGTTAAAAGCCAGTGGAGGTGTCATCTCAGATGTGCTTGATCCAACTGGTGCTTGTGTTCAAGATGGGCAGGTCCAGCTCTTGGAGATGGCCACATCCAGCCCAGATGGACACAGGGCAATCATACTGGATGCAATCAAATTCCAGCCTCAATTTTGGCAAGTTTCCTCACTGTTGGTTTATAAAAGTGTCTGAATGTGGTAGAATCAAGGGACTGAACATGGTAGAACCAACCACATGGGAAATGGGAAGGATATTAAATGCCAGGAGTCAGTTTATAATTTGCAGAAACTCAGAGTGAAAAGCCATTCTGACTTGCTCCTGTAGATAAGGACAGGGCTGGAGACTAAAACCACTTTGCATTACAAAGATTTCTTCTGGGTTTTCTGCTACAGTTCCAGCAAGCAAGAGTCTTTCTAAAAGAAGCATCTCAGAGGAAAATAATCTTGTCTAGGGAATTATGCTGCTGTGTTCAGAAATTAATTTGCAAAGGTAAATTAAAGTTATTGGGAAAAATAAATTAAAATATGACCTTTATTAAGGTGTATAATAGATTACAGTATATAGTGTATTAGTAGATTCTGGAGCACTCAACATGAGAAGGACATGGAACTGTTGGAGCAAGTACAGAGGAGCCCACAAAGTTGCTAAGAGGACTGGAGCATCTCCCCTGTACTGGGAGGTGTCCCTGCCCAGGGCAGGGGTTGGAGCTGGGGCTGGGGCTGGATGATCTCTAAGGTCCATTCCAACCCCTGGAATTCTCAGAATACATTTTTGCCTATATATGCAGAATGGAGTATGAAGCAATCATAATTAAGTGGATTAGTTGTATACCTTATCTACTCTTGTAATTATTGCTCTTGTCAAAGAATGTATCTAAACTAACCTGCAAAACAAAACCTTGTCATGACAGCCAGATAAAAGGTTCAAAAATTCACACGGACGGGTAACTTCATTATATGTGGCACTTAATTAAAATAGAGCTTGCAAACTGCAGATCTTAATTACAGAACTAGAGCTTTAATATGTTACTTGTAACATGCATAAACCACAAGTTAAGGACATTTACAGTCTTGTCTCCTGCTGCTGGGGACAGGCAGGGGTACCCAGGTTCCCTCTGGGTGCCTAGAGCAGCTGTGGCTGCTCCATCCTTGGAAGTGTTCCAGGCCGGGTTGGATGGGGCTTGGAGCAACTTCGGCTAGTGGAAGGTGTCCCTGCCCATGGCTTGGAATGGGCCTGGATGATCCATAATGTCCTTCCAACTCAAACCATTCCATGATTCTATGATTGTCTCTCCATCTCTCTGGTGTGGTTTGCTGAGCACACACAGGTGATGTGGCATTAGGTGGGTGCACATGTCCTTCCTCTTCACTGCATATATTCCTGTTCAAAGCTACTCTGAGATGGAGACAGCAAATAATCATTCAGAAAAGATTCAATAGGATTGGCCAATAAATTTGCAATGCAAAGCCACTGACTGAAAATCAGTGCATGTGTGTGTTGTGTATGAATGAGTATAGAAATATTTGCCCAACATTTACTGAAGGAAGTGTGGGACACAAGAGTGAGGAGGTGTCCCTGCCCAGGGCAGGGGGTTGGCACTAGATGATCTGTAAGGTCCATTCCAACCCTTAAATTCTATGATTCTATGATCTCTGGCTTTGAACACAGTGTGTCTGCTCCCCAGTAAATAATGTTTTCCTAAATCAAATACAGATATTGGTGTCAAACATTAACATTGTGTTTTCACTCGCTTCTAGGAAAAAGAAGCAGTTGTACCTTGCATGGGAAGGTTTCCTTGTAAGCCAAAGTAAATAGCAAAATATTTTAAAGTATTATTAATTACCTCTTGAAAATGTTATAATCTGATTTTTTTTTATAAGTAACTTATTGGTTTGTCAAATTGGAGATATTTCCCTTGGCAGTTCCAGGAAGCTGTCTTGTCTGCCAGTATCAGTTCAGCCTAGTTTTCTGCTCTGCAGAAAGATAAAACTGCAGAATTGTCAGAGTTGATCAGAGCAGGCACTCCATCTGATCCACTCTCCTGTCACCAGCTCACTTGAAAAATAAAGGAAGGCTTTGTAGCTTTTTTTTTCCCTTTTGCTGATCTTTAGGTTCTTCAAAGCCTCTTTGCTCTATATTTCTTACCTTGCTGTTCAGGCTGTCTCTTGTCAGAGCAGAGGGAGAGAGAAGTGTTTCCAGAAAAGCAGTTCATCTCAATTTTGTTAGATATTGTGGCAATCCCAGGCACAGCTACA
>NW_008662951.1:0-3323 GCF_000695815.1 Acanthisitta chloris
CCCGAGCGCCACCCAGCCCGGCCGGGCCGCAGAGACAAAGGGCAGAAGCTCCTCGTTCCTCCCGGGAAGCTGAGCCGTTCGCACAACGTGCCCGCCTGGGCCTCCACGCACAGCCTGCCCGCTCTGGCTTGCCCCTCGGGAGAGCAGGAACGTTTATTATTAACTGCAACGAGAACCTGAAACGATGGAGGGGGAGGGGAGATATTTTCTGCTTCCATTGGTCGTGGTAGTTTGGGAAAGAGGAATGTGCCTGCTCGTCGTCTTGTCCCATCCCACAGAAGTGGTTTGGATCGAGTAGCACGAGCTTCACAAAATAAGGCAGGAAAGAATAAGCACTTACACAAAGAAAAAACATCCCACATATTCTTACCGCGATAGCCTAAGAGCGGTAATCTAATTTTGTTCTCTTTCAAACTGTTTCAAGTCATATATGTGTGTGTGTATATATATATGTGTATATATATCCTCCAGGTTTCAGTGGGCGTCTTTCTGCTGCTCTGTTATCATTATTTCTTGCCTTGATGTGACGTTGAAGACAGATGACAGCATTGTCAGGTTGTCTTTAATTCATTTGAAGATTAAAAAAAATACACACAAGGCTTCTTACAATATTCAAAGCCTGAACGGATTCTCTTTTTTTTTTTTTTTCACGTAGGGGACGGGGTGGTTGGGAGGGGGGAGCGGTTGATGAATTTCAGACGTGAAGAGAGAACAAAGTCTGTGCATCGCCGTGCACGCAGACACGCACAGAGCAAGCGGCCGGAGGTGGGATTTTTGCAACAGCAGCACCTGGTTGATGTTGATGGAGAAATACCCCGCATTAGGACAGTCTTTTCGCGTTTATGCACAAGCTCACATGTATAAACTGCTCAAATTTCAACGGCGTCTCTGCTGCCAAAGCATTCCACCTCCAAAGAGGTGAGAGAATACGGACTCGGGGTCCGTCTTTTTTCTTCTGACACCTCTGTGCTTCATCGCAACAAAATTTTGCCCCCTCCCCAAAAAAAAGGAAAAAGAAAAAGAAAATAAAAGGTAGTCTGCCCCGAGTTTGCTAGCTGAGAAAGAGATTTAGCAGGGATTAAACACCTCCGATCAGGACTGGTTGCTTGCCTGCCTCAGGTCTGTTCGTGAAGCAGTGCGGGCTCTGCTTCGCGGTGCAGAAAGGATCACAGGGGTGGGGGGTTGTCTCAGTATGTGGTTAGAAAAGTCCGAAATTATACCCCAAAATCTGTATGGAAATAAGATTTGATGCTGGTAACTCCAGCGATTTTCCACTTTAGATTCGTTCCTTTAAAAAAAATCCAACAAAACAGAAGACCAAACATACAAACAAACAACAAAACTAAAAAAATCCCAACCACCACAAAAAAAACAACCTCTAAACTGCGCTCAACTGAAAGCCTGTAGCGAGATCCAACAGTATTAAAGCCAGGCAGTACTACTCTCCACCTTTTCTAAGTATGAAAGAAAGACGTTTTCTCAATGTTTCTACAGAATAGGAATACATATTTACTTTTGTTTCAGAAAGCTTAGGCCTCTCAGGATTCCCTAGGCCTGGGTGATTTCGACTGTGGATATGGGCAGATCATTACAAACCTCGGATTAGAGAGGAAAGGGTCAGCCCCAGTCACTGCATTGCACATACCTTGCTGACTGCGCTGAGGGTGGCTTCAGAAGGTAGTGGATGGGCAGCGGGTGACTTTCCGGTCTTAGAAAATGGAGGAAAATCTTCCTGTCATAAAGGCATCCTGGCAATGTAGTTTTAGCATTAGTTTTGCACTGTAAAATCAGGCAAGTAAACATATATGTGCGTGTTTGGTGTGGGGTTGCACGCATAAACCAAGATACATATGCCCATATAGGCGCAGATATATTACAGAGACTCCTTTGCTGTCTGTGGAGTCTGGTGTTTTATTGTTTCATAAAACTACCTTAATTACATTTCCTCATAGATAAGATAAACAGTACCTTCTTTTCTAAGCGTTGCTTATCAGAAGTGTTTTGTCGAGGTGGCATCCAGAGTAAGCCTTTGAGAAGGGATGGAAATTCATTAATTTTTATTTTGCTTCTTCAGTTGCACTTAGCATCTGACAAGAGTTGATTTAAATATTACATGAGTTTATCTTCAATGTTCAAAAAAGATTTGTGAGAAAGACGAAACTGTTTAATTTAAACTAATGTATGCCTGACTCTGGTCAGATTGATCACAGTTTCGGGGTTTGATGGGTTTTGCCCTTCTGTTGCTTGTCCTCTCGAGCTGGTTTTTCACTGTGAAATTATTTTAGTTCGGTGGCATGGACCAGCGGCTGCTGTCAAATCCACAACCCATCCAGTTAGTAAGAACGGGGAGGGGGGAGGAATAACAAATGCAGTCCTTTTACCTAAAAACATTAACGTCCGTAAGTCAATCTCTATTAGAAAAAAAAGGCAAATTTCCTAGATTAATATCAAAGTCCTAGGTGACACTTGCCAGGTCTGATACTTAACATGCCTGGAAGAGAGACCTCCTTGCAGCCACTCTACGTATAAAATAAGATATTTTAATTTTTCTTTAATCTCGGGAACAGTATCTGAGCAAAACAGTAATAACATTAAGTGTTCATTTCATCACTTGCATCAGTAATCTTTGTGCACAACTTTTCAGAGCTGAAATCCACAAAACTGCAGTTAGGCTTTCAGGACGCAGAAAAGCCTCTCTCGGTCTTTTTAAGATCGCCCCTGCAGCACCTGATGGGGTTTGGCTAGCGAAGTCTGAGCTGCAGCTGTTAGAGATCCGTAATTGTAAAATACGTGAACAGGAGAGGAGCGTGGAGATGGTGGTGTGTTTTAATCGCGGCAAATCTGTAATTGTTGCTTGCACACCCAGATGGAGCCTGAAATGTAATTTTCCTCAAATTAAGGGTAGTTAAAATAGCGAAGCGGGGAAGGCAGTCTGGCCGAGCTGCAGGAGAGGGCGGGGGGCGTGCGGCGTGCGACGAGGACTGCGAGCTTATTCTGCCTTTCTTGCGCTCGCTGGATGAATCCTCCACCGCCATCGCCCCCAATCAAGCCCTTCTTTTCATTACTTGCTGTGTTTGTATCCGCTTCTTATTTTATTACTAAAGTTTACTTGGTGCTGTTAACAGCACTGCCCTATCCTCCCTTTCTCTAACTCATCAGTTCATAACGAGAGCTCGTTTTACATTCCCCAAAGCAGAGATACGCAGTGGTCCCTTCCCTTAAAGGGCGGGGGTGTGGGGGGGTGGGAGCTGGTGGAATGCGTTTAGTTAAAGCACAAAGCATTTCCCGTGCCGCTTTCGGAACAGCGTCCCGAAGAAGCCGCA
>NW_008662952.1:0-775 GCF_000695815.1 Acanthisitta chloris
GTAGGCCCTTCAGATATTGAAAAGTTCGTCTGAGATCTCAATGCCGTCTTCTCTTCTCCAGGCTGAACAGCCCCAACTTCCTCAGCCTGTCTTCATAGGGGAGATGCTCCAGTCCTCTTAGCAACTTCGTGGCCTCCTCCTCCTCTGGACTTGCTCCAACAGTTCCATGTCCTTCTTATGTTGAGGACACCAAAACTGTGTGCAGTATTCCAGGTGGGTCTCATAAGAGCAAGAGTAGAGGGGAAGAATCACATCTTCTGACCTGCTGCCCACACTCCTTTGGATGTAGCCCAGGATTCCATTGACTTTCTGGGCTGATTTCCCCTAAAGCTGTAAAAATCATCTGTTTTCCTACAATTCTTATAACAATTTAACTTTCTCGTCTAATGTTCACATTCATTCTGACTACAACTAGATGCACTGCAGTAGTTACACAGAAAGATTTTGCCAGGTGCCAGAACTGGACAGTATAATAGGCATCTTAAACGAAAACAAGAATTGGAAGAAAACGAACAGTAGTTCCAGATCATGTAAGCTATTAATCACCTGACACTATTTCTAATCATTACTACTGCTGCAAAGAAAAACATGTATTTGTATAGCCATGACAAAGATGCTACATGAACACAGTCACACTTCACAACCTGCAATATTACAATTTCTTTGGTGGAAGTTGCAAAGCTAATCATCAAAAGAGATTTAATTATCTGCTATTTTGTTTAGAGTAGATACAATCAGTCTCACCTTATATTATGCATTTTTAATTACACAGGTG
>NW_008662952.1:839-1162 GCF_000695815.1 Acanthisitta chloris
CTTTCTAATCACGGAGTTACAAACAAATCTAGCTGGTTTGTGGCATTATACTATGCACCCAAATAAGGCAATTAACACATTTTTTTTTGAAATCTCCTAATTAAACAGATTTTCATAATGCAAGTATTTAGTGTTCTTTGTGAAACTCTAAACAATCTGTATTATGGCTTAAACATACATTCCAGTAGTTAATGAAACCAGTTCTGGTAGCAGTTACATCATGAAACCAACCAAAGCCACAATTTAAAGATCTGGAAGAAAATGCCAGTTGGAAAGTACCAGACCAGGCCACTAGCAGTTATTTTTTTCTTCACCTAATACTA
>NW_008662952.1:1185-1522 GCF_000695815.1 Acanthisitta chloris
ATGAGGCCAAACCTCAGAAACCAAGTGTGAACTGAAAATTATTTTCCTGTTCAATCTGGGAAACATATGAGTGAAAACAGTCAATGAAAAGTACCAACTACATCTAATATGTTTGTGAATCTAAGAGCTAAAAAGGAAATATTTTAAAACTTTGAGTGTCACCCTTGTATTTTTGTAGGTTTCAACTAATTAGAGAATTTAAGGTTTTGTACATTTTAGCTGAATCCTAGTTTCCATTTCAATGTCCATTTCCCATCTTCTAATCTACTATCTTAAAATCAAAGGCCTAAATCTATGCATATGAAGATATAATAATTATATATATATATATTCAGAT
>NW_008662953.1:0-3991 GCF_000695815.1 Acanthisitta chloris
CCCGCAGCATCCTCGCCCCGCAGCATCCTCGCCGCTCACTCACCCGCCGGGGCAGTGCCCGCGGTGCTCAGCCCGGGGAGGCAGGAGAGCTCGGGGCGGAACGAGCCCATGGATCTGTGGCCACCAGCCCTGCCCGGCCCGCAGCCTCGTGCCCGCAGGGTGCGGCAGGGGAAGGTGTTCCCTGCTCACTGCCGGGACACACCGGGACACGGGGCTGGGAAAGGTGATTTCAGCGCTCCAGCTTCCTGCCTCGGCGTTTCTTTCCCTTTTTTTGCCGACCCGCGGGGGTTTAAGGTAGCGACTTGGCCTCGTCCAGGTGTTTTCTCAATGAGTTTGATGCCAAGAAAAGCTGGCAAAGAACTTCTCCCAGCCTTGTGTCTGTGAGCAGCAGGGATTTGTTTATTCAGCGCGGGGCACAAGGGGGATCGTTCTGCCAAACTTGTGCGAGCAGGGACAAAACTTCACGGTTTATATACATTAAATGCTCACACATATTCCTTCTTTCCAGGAATAGGTGGTCATTATTACAATTAGTTCTTGGCAATAATTATCATCCTCTCTTCTTCTGTCTCCTCCCACTTGGCATTAGTCCCATGGTCTCTGGGGGTCGTTGGGAGGAAGGCTGATGGTCTTCATCGGATTGATCTTTTCACCTTTGAGTTTGGCACATGCTCTTTGCTCTTGCTCTTCTGCTGCCAGGTCCTGAGTCCAGCTGCATCTAGTTTTACTCTCTCATAAATACATTGTGTTTACGCTCCCTAAGCTAAAATAATGCCCTAAGTTCTACCCTTTTCATGCTTAATAAACTAAAACAATGCCTTATTAGTCAACCTTTTACCTTCTGTTTATTCAGGTGCTCTCTACTTGACTGTTCCCTATCCTACTCTCAGCTTTAACTATTCAATTCCCATTATCAAGTTAAAGACTTAGAGGTAGCAGGTTACTTGCAGCACATATATATGGATCCCACAGTCAGGATCCTTACAGTGGTATCAGAGTGAAGCTCTAGCTGAAGTTGCCTGCAGCTGTGAAGACTGGAGCATGTGGATATCCAACTGGTGTATTTGAAGCTTAGTTTCCATGCCAGAGGTAAGAAATGAAGGCTGGAGGAACTGGCTGGAAGAATTGACATAAATAACATCAACAGAGCACTTCCTCACCTCAGCATCTATCTCTATTTCAATACATTTCTCTTCAACTTGTGCATTCTAGTTTCTGCATGAGCAGATTTTTATTTCTCTCTCCTGTGGTAAAGTCAGTGAGTCTGAGGACAGCAGCTTTGGATAGAAAATGCAGCTGTTGCCTGAAAAAAGGTTGAGCAGCACAGTACAGTGCCTTGCAATCCATGGTGAAAGTGTTAGAATGGAAAATGCTGTGGAGCTTGCATGTTTTTTAGGGCAGGGGTAGGGAAGCAGAAATGAAAATGGAAAGCTGGTGCACACTCAGTCTTGAAATGAAAAATCATTTCAATGTTACTCCTGGAGCAGCCACTGTGGGTAAAAAAAAAGAATTCAATTATAGGCTTTATTTCTGCATTGTTTTTAAAATGTGAATGCTCTTCCAGCAGAAGGGATTTTATAAAATACTGCTGTGTGGAGAAAGACATACCCTTGTGTAAAGCAAACCTGGGAAGCACATTGTTCACCTGCCTGGCTGCACTGCAGCTCTGACAACAAAGACGTTTCCTGCTTTGTGTACTCTATATAATTGCTTGGGTGTAGGCTGCATTCAAGATAAAAAATGTTTGTTCTTCTCCCACCTCAGGAAATAAAAGCACTGAAAACAAAATGTCAATGAGAAGCACAAGCTAGGAAACTTAAAACTGAACTTCGACTTTTGCATCTGCTGAAATAAATTATTAAACTGCTTCGTGGGTTTTAATAAAAATCAAGCGTGGGACAGCAGAAAAAATGAGTTGTGATATATTAGGGAGTCAGGTTAAAAAAATTGGATGAAAACATTTCAGGCTATGTCTTTATACATGATGTTTTAATTATGTCAGTTTTGTTTTTTCAAAGTTTATTAACACAAAATTGATCCTTGCCATGAAACATGGCTGTGTGTTTTGACATAGTCAATCCAAGTCAAGTCACATGAAAATTTTATCCATCTTATCAAGCTCTTTTCATTCTGTTTGTAAAGTGTCCAAAATGTAAAACTAACTGAAATATCTTTCTACGTGTTCAGCTAACTGTGCTCGTTAATAGCACAGCTCTGGGGGTGATTGATTGATCCTCATTTCACAGACTCCCTCTGCTGGGAATTAGCACAAAGGTTCAGTGGATCAGAGGGAAGATCATGAAGAGTGCAAGATACATTCAAAACCCTTTTTTGCTTCTTTTATTAAAAGATCACACTTCTTCACAGACTCTCCAGTCTGTACCACTAAATCAATTTGTATTCCTTGTGGCAAGGCTATTCATACCAAACCCACTAAGACGTGGAAGGAGGAGCTAATGCGAAGAAACTAGTTCCATATTCCATACAGACTAACTTTTTATGTCTTCTATTGTATTGTTTAAGATCTCCTATTATCAAAGTCGGATTACATAAATACACAAAAGCAAGTGACTAACAGAGTTGCTAAAGGATATCTGATGCTGATAGCCATGTGGCTAACAGTCCACAGCCCACACTGGCACCGATGGGACTGGATGCTCTGAGAAGAAAGGAGGGATATAGAATATCACAGTCAGCTGTTGGTCTACCAGAGAGTAGGGAGGACTAGAGGGAATGGCCTTGAGCTGAGACAGGGGAGAGTCAGATTAGATGTTAGGAAAACTTTTTTCCCTGTGAGGGTGTTCAGGCACTGGAATATTGCCCAGGGAGGTGGTGGAGTCACCAACCCTGGAGGTGTTGAAGAGGTGTCTGGATCTGACCCTGGGGGATCTGGGTTAGAGGCTGCAGCAGTGTCAGGCTAATGGTTGGACTTGATGATCTTAGAAGTCTCCTCCAGCCTTGGTGAGTCTATGATTCTATGAATACCCCACGCCATGAACACTTTTTCTGGTCAAAGACTAAAACCAGTTCCTTTAATGCTGACAGCAGAATCTTAACTCCCAACCAACAAACACTTCCAGCCCTCTTGGGCTATTACTACAGACATTGCCAATGGGCAAGTTCCTTTGACTCCATCTGTGACTTGATGACCCCTTTGCAATTTGCCTGCAGAAAAATCAAGGTTTCCATTTCCATAACATTTTCTAAAGAAAAGCTAATCCTTATAATAATGACTATTACTTTACCAGAGTACTCGACAAAAAGCAGATTTCTTATATCTTGGTATTTATAGTCTCATGTTCCCTTATTCCTCTCTACTTAAGAGATAAATTTTCAAGTTCAAATTGCTTAAGAGTCTTCTGCTTTTACTTTGTAGGTGAGCACCTCTTTACTGACTTCACATGGAAAAGCATCAATATTGCAACTAAGGAATTACATCTTAGGACATGGACCTCTGCAGAGCATATCTGCTCCCTAAAAGAACTCTGTTTTATCTATTTTATGTTTATCTCATATCTCTTTGTCATCTTCTAGATGAGAGGGTGTTAGTTTTACAGACAAAGATCACATTTCCCCAACTCTTTTTGTGATCACCTTCTAGATGAGAAAATCAATATGGCAATATGATTGCAAAACAACAAATCACTTTCTCATCTTCTGGGATGATGAGATGATCATCTCCTCTCATCTGGGAAAAGTGTACAATGTGCCTTTTAATAACTGAGTAATGGAGAAATGGTTAATGTCATTATGTCTCTGCTCCTACACTCTTTATTACTCACAAGCAGTCCCATAACACTGGTAATTGTTGAAATGACTTCTGTGCTGTCTGCCAAATAAAGGATGAAGGACTAGGACCTACAAATGGAAATCAATTCACCTATACTGAAAAATATTGTTACTCTTATGAAAGATAATCCTAAAATTTATGTTATATGTATATATATATATATACTTTAATTTTTTTAAAACAGTATTCATGAAACTACTT
>NW_008662954.1:0-1055 GCF_000695815.1 Acanthisitta chloris
AACGGCAGAGCACAAGCAGCTGCCAGCCCCTAGGGATGCCCCCCACCTTCCCGGTAACGGGATACGGGCAAGAGAGGGAACCCCGCCGCGTCTCCACCTTCCCCCCTCCTTGCAAAAGTAGAGATGAGACACAGTCTGTGTTGGTTTCTTTATTAATTCATAGTCTGATAGCTGGTGTACAGGGAAATGATCTATACATCAGGGGCTAAGTCAGGGAGATCCAAAAGGCTTGTTTCCATAACAATTAAAAAAAGAAAATAAAAGTAATTTTTAAAACTTCTAAAAAGCTTCTAGTGTGCAGACTGCAGCATTCTCTAGGCTCAATATCGGGTGCAGCCTCCCCCTACCAGCCCTACAAGCAATCTGAGCGCGAAGCAATGTCACTGCAGGTGCCTGGCACGGTTGCAGCACAGCACATTCCCTATGGCATACACAAGGCCAAAGCACTGGACCCACACACAACTCTATGGTGATGCTACGGAGTCAGCTGTCACAGTGGGTCTAGGGAGGTTATTGTACGCAGCAAGGGTGATGGATGGAGAGTCTGTGCCTATATGGCTCAACTTTGGGGTGGGGAAGGGGCTGCTTTGCTCTCCAAGGCTAAGCTGGGTCAGTTGCTTTACTGCAGCTAGGCTTCTTGACTGTAGGGCAGCCAGGGGCTCTCCCAGCAGATGTGTACCCACTGTGAGGCAGGACTGCCAGGGCCACCACTGCATAGCCTGAAGCTGGAGGTGGGCTCTTCTGCACATGGCCACGGAGAGATAATTCAGGCTCTGCAAAGCAAGTCCGTGGCTACCTCCAGGGGAAAGAGCAGGAGGTCCCCATACTACTGTGCTACAAAGGCCAGGCCCCTACATCAGTTAGGTAAAGGACAGAGTCGGGGACCTGAGGATCTACTGCCACTACCTGCATCCTGTGCTCCTGGGGTCAAGTATTGCAACAGGTTGAATCTACTGCCCACCTCCGAGCTGTCTGGGCAGCTCTGCCCAACTCTGCTTGCCTGCTAGAGCAGCTGGCCTGGGGCTGCCCCAGCCCCCAGGGGGACTGCTGGGCTC
>NW_008662954.1:1088-4154 GCF_000695815.1 Acanthisitta chloris
GGCAGCAGCCCCTATGTCTCTGGGATTGGTCCTGGGAGGATCAGCATCCAGAGGTCTCTGGGCTATACCCTCCCTTGCAGGGAGGCCAGGTCCCTGCTAAGCCCTTGCCTGGGGTACATAGTGCAGGGCTGCTGGCTCCTGCCAGCTCCTGGCTCATCTCCTGAGCAGATATTGTGCTGAGTAGAGCTAGGCACAACCCCATGCATGGCACAAGCATCCCCTGCTCCATCTCACTACTCATCCTCCCTGGGCCCAAGCACTTCAACACAGGCCTAAAGCTTGAACCCAGCTGGAGCCAACACAAACTGGGGCTGCACCACGGACAGACAGACCCATGGGACTGCACCTCTAGGCCCCACTCTTCAGGCCAGGAAGGGGCCAGGCTCAGTCAGAGGGGCATACGGCAGGTGCAGGTTGCTGCCCTCTCACTTCTACAGCCTCTCTGCTCCATTTACCAGAGCTGCTCATGCACTCCAAAGGTTTTGCCTGTCCTGCAGCCTGAAGAGGTATTTGGGAGCAGAGCTGTTAGTGCTTTGTACATACTGCTAGAGTGTCCCTAGGGGTTTGCATAGTATTTATTGGTTCATATACACAAGGCTGATTGCTGTACAGTTTACACTTTCAACACAAGCAACGAGCTCCAGTGCTCAGCCCAGAGCGCTGCCCTGGCAGGAGACGTTGCACGTGCTGGGGAGAGAAGGGGAGCCCTGCACCAGTCCCTCTGCCCAGGGCAGCTACGCTCCCCACAGTCTCCCCTCGCACCCTCTGGCCACTTCTGCTCTCCCCAAAACCCAACACTCACTGAGAGGGATGAGAAGCGAGTCCAGCAGAGGCAGTACAGGCATTGGGGGGCCAAGCACCTCTCCTTCCATGGTGAGCAGTGCCATGCTGCCCCAGCTTCCTGCTTGCAGCTGGAGCATGGACTTGGGGATGCATTTACACACACAATCACGTGAGGATGGAACCTCTTTCCTTCTCATTTTCTTCCAGGCCAGCTCTTGCCTCCCAGAGGAGCTGAGAGGATGCCCCGGTGTGTGCTGCTGTCTCTGGGCTCCTGGCAGCAGCCGGGCAAGGACGGAGGCCCCTCCGTCAGTTTTAAGTACTGTAGCTCATGCGTCTTGCAGTCAGTCAGTCATGCGGATAGGACGGTAAGTATGTCTCATACAGAAATCATGCCATTAGCCTATAGAAACATGTACAGCCAACCCTGCTCCCCTCCACTCTCTGGTCTCCTCTCCTCTCCTCTCTTCTCTCCTCTCCTCTCCTCTCTTCTCAGGTATGTGTCAGAACATGTGTGGAGTTCAGTGGTTTGGTGTTGAGGTGTGATCCTGGAGAGACATAGAGAAAGACAGAGATGGGGTAACAAGGCATTCATGGTGGTACAGCCAGAAGAAAGGGTTGGGGCACTCAGATACGTGGCTGGGAAGCCCCTTCTGCATGCTGTACTTGTCCTACCATGCACCCATCTTGCCCAGCAATCACAAGACAAGTTTGGGGGAGGGTGTCAAAGAAACAATGACAGAGCACCAGTAAGTGCCCTGCCTGGAACCAGGAGCAATGACATTGATGGTATTGATGGTGCTGCCCCTGCTGCAGAGAGCAACAAGCAGGGGCTGAGCTGCACCAATGGCAATGTGGCACTAGGAAGGAGCTGGGAGGGCTACTGTAGGTTTTGCGATGGAGGAGGCCAGACCTGAGCTCCCAGGCTCAACTATGGTGACTGACTTCACCACACTCTCCCAACAATGAGGAAGACCTCATACATCCCCAGTGCACACTCTGAGCCATTTGTACATGCTACGGAAAGCAGCAAAAGTAAAGCAGCAGGAGCTGCAGAGAAAGGCAGAGCCAGGGATTGTCTGGGGAGTGGGGCAGGCAGAGGGGGTGGGGCCAGGGTCTGCATGAACATGTGCCCACAAACACAAGGCTTTTGACTGTCATGCACCCACAGAGAGCCCACTAACAGAGTGGAGAGAAGGGAGAGAGAGGACAGAGCCATGCATGTACAGAAGAGGCTAGAGGACCGACTGCCCCTGCTTGGCAACTTCCACCTGGGCTCAGGTAGTGCCAGTCAGCTGGGGAGCACACGTGCAATACCTTCCCCTACTGCTGCACAGCCAGCTCCGCAGTGAGTGTGCAGAGAACAATGATGCAGCTGAGCCTACGTGTGCTGTGCCAAGGACCCTCCCTTCTGCCTGATCTAGTCCCACCCACAGGGAAGGTAGGGGTACCAGGGAATGCACAAGACTCATGGGGTGATTCTGAGCTCATGTTGGGGATAAACGGAAGAAATGTCCTAGGCCAAAGACAGGTCCCCTGTCATCAGCCCCTACAAGTGTCCTCTTCCTGCACCCTGCTGCTTCTTCATCCCTACTGCATTGATGTCCACTAGCCACAGCCTGGCATGGCCTGCACCCCCATCCTGCCTGTAGTCCAGCGTAACCAGGAGTAACAACCCTGTGGCCCTGTCACTAGAGACCCCATGCACCCAGGATGCTCTCACTGCAGTAGCAGCCTTGGCATTGTGGCTGCAACAGGGTGCGGTGCATCGCTGCAGAGTAAGGCACCTCGTGCCCACAGCACCCAGGAACAGGTTAGCACCAGGAGCACACTGCTGCCCACCATAAGCACTTTACTGCAGCACAGCAACCCCTCTCTGCAGGTCAAGTCCTGGGCACAGCGCTGTCACACTACCCCCAGGAGAATGTGCATGACCAGCAGCTCAGTGCAGGCAGCAGCATGGGAGCTGGGACAGAACAAAAAGCAAAGGTGGGGTTACCTCAAAAGAGGCCGTTTAAGGGGTCACTGTTTCCCCCTTTTCAGGCTGGCTCGTTTCACTATCTGAGCCCCCATCCTGCCCCTGGAGACCTCTGCTTTCGGGACTCGCATTCGCATCTCCTCCTGAGGAAGTCATAGGGGTAGGAAGCAGGGCATCACCCAGGCGAACAGACAGACATATGGAAGAGGAAAGACAGAGTCAGCTGGCATAAGACAGCAAGCAAGAAGAGTGGTGTGGGAGAGGAGAGGAGGAGATGAGGAGGAGGAGATGAGGAGGAGGAGGAGAGG
>NW_008662955.1:0-10207 GCF_000695815.1 Acanthisitta chloris
TCTAGTCAACATCTTCAATGGCTGAGCAGAAATCACCTTGAAAATGTGGCCTGTAAATCTGTGAGTCTGAATTCAAAATAACCTATTTTCTGTTTGAAGTTGGGGATGTTTAATACTTGACGGTGTGGCCAGATCACAGATCATGCAAGGTGTTTCTTTCTAACCCCTGGAAGGCACGTGCCATTCTTATCTCATGCTTTTCAGCTCCTTCCATTTCTTCTTCCTCTTGTGTTCTTTGTGCCTTCCCTGCTCATCTCCTAATTGCCAACTCACACCACTCTTCTCCCAGCTGTTGAGACAACACCACTAAACCCAATGGTCTTAGTTCTTCTCCAGCCTGATTCTGCTTAAGAACCTATGGTTTCATCACACTTCTGTGTGGAGCTTAACAAGTTAGTTTTCTCCATGTTTTTGTTGCTTCCTCTTAGATAACAAAGTGCAAGTCTCTAGTAGTTGTAATTATTAGAGTATTCCTGGAGAAAATTGCAAGAGTCTACATGAAAGGGCTCCCTGCAGAAACTCACACAGTAGGTAACCAATTCCTCTTTAAATAAAAGGCACTTGGAACAGTCAGGAGCTTAAAATAAGAAAAGGGAGAAGGCACAAACAGGATTTTGAGGAGCAGCAGGAAGGTTTGCTGTGGTCAGGAACAGGTAGTCATGCTGAATTATTTGGCTAATTAGTCTTCATTATCAAATTGGAGCAAATTATGTTATAGTGCCAAAATTGATTAACATGCTGGATGGGCAGTCTGAGTCCTCCTTTTGCTAATCTGGGTGTTACCCACTATGGAGTAATACAAGCCTTGGGTTTGAACGTGCTGCCAGCAGGTTGGAGCATTGCATGTCTTTTGTATAAGACAACTTGCAAACGAGATGAACACACAGAAAAAAAAGGAATCTGTAGTGTGGGAGTTAGAGAATCCTAATGAACTGCACTAAGGACCTGCCATTAACTGCATCAAACTAGAAAAATCAAGGAAAAGTTCCATTTTCCAGTCTTCATTAGCAGGTGGGAGGAATAGAGGACAAACCCACCAGCAGTGGGTTGGAAGCTAATATTTTCCAGTCTTCATTAGCAGGTAGGAGGAATAGAGGACGAACCCACCAGCAGTGGGTTGGAAGCTAATCAGGAGCAGTGCTAAGGGATTGCTGCTTGACTCTGGTGCCATGGGGCAGTTTAATGCCTTTTATTGCCACTGTAAAAGTTTGTGCTGGCAGCCCTTCTGATGAAGGAAAACATCCCTGGGGAACTGTGAGCCAGGTTGAACTGTGAGCCACAGCTGTCAGCTGTGCAGGGATTTGAAATCTGCCCAGCAACACTTGGTAAATCCTGTATTCCAGTTATTCTCCTAGAGAAGATTTTGGGGGAGGTATTGGTCAGGGTTGTGCTTGTCTAGCAGAAGTGCTCAGCTAACAGATTCTGGCTCAGGCTGAAGAGCTGCACTGTTTGGAATGGTGGGAGATGAGGAGCCCTTGGGATGTAAAAGGAATATGTAAAATCAATGCTAACTGGGAAGCTTTTGTACTTGCAACAAATGATAAAAAGGAACGGCCTGAAATTGTTTCCCTGCAGTAACAGCTGGCACAGGTTCCGTGCTGAACACCTTATCCCTGATTTTCCCATCTAACCTGGTGGTGCTGCTCTTCAGATGAGGAGAATGAGCTTGGCCACTGGAGCCTATTGAGCCTAAAGTCCTTCTCCCAAAATTCCTACAGCCTTTTTGGCCTGCACTTCTTGCACAGGAGGTATCCTGAAAGGGTTAATGAGCCCAGGCAAAGTTAACAAGGGATGGGCAATAAATGGCTCCAGCTGTGTATAATTAACTGTAATACTGTGAAGTAAATGACTTTTATTGGCAAGCATGTCATAACTTCATTAAAAGTCATATTTACAGCCCTCTCACATGGAATGAGTGCTTGTGTAGTCTGCAATTTAATGAGCACTCATTTTCACCTTGTTCCAATTATTTTCCACCCACCCTTCGTCTCAGTGTGGGGAGCAGGAAGACAAAGTACAATGGGAGTGTAATTAAGGCTGGCACAGATTCTTTCAGGAAATGTTTTTCTATTCCAGAACAATCATTTCCATTGCTTACTACTAATAATACTTTCATGTTTAAAATACATAGTTTTCTTTGGTCCCTAAAGGATTCTTTAAACAGCAGTTATGAAAGAAAGACTCTGTGGGAAAGCTTTTCCCCAGCCCAGAGCCCCCAGTCACTGGTCACCTCTGTGAGGTCTAGTGACCTGAGCAGGGCAGAGTACACCGAAGGAAATTTGTATCACTTAAAAGTGGAGATTTGCAATTTAGCTTCATTACATCTGCATGCTGTGAGGAGCAGGGGAAAGCCCCAGCAGGAGCCAGAGAAAGGTCCTCTTCTCCTTCCAGAGGGAATTGCTCTGTGCCTCTGCTACCTCTTGTCATCCTCCTGTTGGCTCATGTAGACTGAGTTGAAATGAGCTGTGCTCCTCTGGGCCAGAGCCTCTTTTTTTTTTTTGCCAGACTTTTCCCCTGGACTGTACAGTAAGTTTAACAACTTTTTTTCACCAGCAGCAATCTTGATGTGGCTCTTGACTGACACAAGCCAAACCTCAACAGTCCAGGGCAATGCTGTCTGTGCACCCAGTCCATGCATGATTCCAGGTGGGTCTCACAGAGCAGAGCAGAGGGGAAGAATCACCTCTTTTGCCCTGCTGCCCACACTGCTGTGGCTGCAGCCCAGGATTCCATTGGTTTCTGGGCTGAGCTCACACTGCAGCTCATGCTGAGCTCCTCCTAGAGTACAGTAATTGCTGCCATGGACAAGCAAGGAACCCAAATGCCCAGGCTGCTGGCACCACCCTCCTTCATCACTGATTTAAGCACATCAAGGATTGAAAATAATATTCCTACAGCTCACTAGCTGTGTTCCCCTCCCACAATATCCAGTTCTTCAGCCCTTACAGCTCCTATAAAGTTTTCCAACAGCTCATGAATTAGAAAAAACAAGCCTTGAGTTATAACTCCTCTGTATTAAAGTGATCATAACAGATTAGTGATAAACACAAAGTAATTGATTTTTTTTTTCATTTCCTCCCTCCCCCTAACAAGCTTAACCTAATAACAATAATTGTATGAAAGTATTGCCATTGGGAAGTTTGTACATTTCTGGCAGTAAAATCAATTGTTCAGAGGACAAATTTTATTGCCAGAATTAATCATTGCTCTCTCCAATTACTGTATCACACCAGCCATCGGTGGCAGTCGAGTGTGCAGGAGGGCATCCTAATTGTCACATAAGGTTGTACAGTAGCTACCAAGTCTTATGAAAGCAAATGACTGGGAGAACATTCCTGACAGAGCACAGTGACACATACACTGTCTTGTCAAGGCTTTTTGGGAAGTTGTTCTCTTGAGACCCACCTGGAATCCTGCACACAGTTCTGGTGTCCTTAACATAAGGAGGACATGGAACTGTTGGAGCAAGTCCAGAGGAGGCCACAAAGTTGCTAAGAGGACTGGAGCATCTCCCTGTGAGGACAGGCTGAGGGAGTTGGGGCTGTTCAGCCTGGAGAAGAGAAGGTTGTGTGGAGACCTCAGAGCAACTGTTCACTATTTGAAGGGGCTACAAGGAGCCAGAGAGGGACTGTGTGTTAGGAACTGCAGTGACAGGACAAGGGGCAATGGGTTCAAACTGAAGGAGGGAAAGTCTAGGTTGGATGTGAGGAAAACATTTTTCCCTGTGAGGGTGTTGAGACACTGTCCCAGGTTGCCCAGGGATGTGGTGGCTGCCCCAACCCTGGTGGTGTTCAATCCAGGCTGGATGAGCCTTGAGCAACCTGATCTAGTGAGGAGGTGTCCCTGCCCAGGGCAGGGGTTGGGACTGGATGATCTGTAAGGTCCATTCCAATCCTTAAATTCTATGTTTCCGTGATTCTAATGCTGGTTCATGCACCTGCTTGAGGCATCCAGAGGAATCCTCATTCCTGGAAAGCCCTTAAACTGAGGCCTGATTTTTGTCATTCACACTGTGCCAGGTAAACTGTTGAATTACTGTATGTTGGCCACCAGTTTTGCAAAATGAGCTTCTGCTGCAGGAGTTAAACTTGTTTGGAGAGTTGAAATTCATTTAATCTGAATAGGTGGCTGTTAGTAAGAATTAAAGGAAGTCACTGTTGTTGCACCTATTCCTGGAGCTGCTCATGTTCCTGCATTGTTTTGTCCTGGTAGGATATGGGTAGAGACCAGGAGAGAACACAGTGTTCCTGCTTGCTCTCAAGCTTGATGGGACAAGCTGATCAGAACTTTCTCCCAGGAATTCTCTCTGCAGTTTCACTAATGAAATGCCTCTAACCTATGTGCTGCTTGGATATTGTCAGGTGTGGAAGGGTAGCACTTGATTTTGCTAAAGCTTAAAATTTCTCTAGTAACAAAGTCATTAAACAGAAACTCCTAGATGGGTGTTTGAGCAGGTGAGTGTGTGATCCACTGCCCACAGGTTCTACAAGTGTGAACACTCAACCATTGCCTCAGAGCAGAGCACAATTATTTGCACTGCTAGTGAAGCTCCTCTGAATTTACACCCAAAATACCAGAGAGCTGTGGCCTGTGAACACTATACCAGTAAATGCCATGTGTATCTGCACTATCTTACATCCAAACCTATATGAAGAGATCAAAAGTGCTGGATATGTCCACAGGGCAGAATTTCACATTATGCATCTATTTTTGGGCTAAAAGTGTTACTATTTTTATTACACACTTAAGACCTTTGTGCATTAGTACATGTGCCTGAGGCTAGTGCTGCATTTTTTTCTTCTGTTAGGCTTGTTAATAAACCTTTTAACTACAAGAACATTAAGCTGAAACCAATTATTTACTGAGTTGGAGAAATGAGCCCTCTATCCACTTGGCAATGAAAGAGCCTACAAGGTGTTGAGGCTGTTATTGGTCCTGTCAGAACTTCTTTCCAGCATGTAAATCTGTGGCTGGTTTTGCAGTGCTGGCCATGGAGAGTCTGTGGCTAATCAATACTTCATGGGCAAGGAGCCAATGATAAGGCCAAACTGAGTAATGAGAAAAGCAAAGAACTTGATACTCTGAAGTCAGTGTGAAGATTTAGGGTGATGCAGTTAACCTGTGAATATTTCAGACAGCTACAGCATTACAGTCTGAACAATCCTCAAGTGCATTGGTGAGAACAGGGTGACTACAGTAAAAGAACAGTCTTGGGCCACTGAAATGATAGTGTGGCACCAGGTCACTTGGAAACCTGACTGGGATGTGGCAAATGTTGTGAGTGTTGCAAAATTATGTTCTGTTAACTTACTGGATATTGTGGTTTTATGGAGCTTACAGTCCTGGTGGCCCAGGCAGGATTTGAGATGTCACTTTGCTAGTTGTTAAGTACACTTAGCAGCAAGTCCCAGCTGGGACCATCAGCCAAGCCTCTAAGGATGGCAAAAACCTAAGCTGAGCTGATATTCTGAGGGAAACTGCAGGAGAGTGGGGAAACAGGAGGGTTAAGGTGGGCTCTGTGGCTGCAGCAGATCCTGCATGATTGGACTTCCCTAAACTCTGAAAGCTTCATGACAAAGTTGTGTGAACTGGTATTGACAACAGGTAGCAAAATGCTGGAGGATGTCAACCTGCCCTGGGAAGGATCTGCTGTGTAATCAGTCTCCAGATTGGAAAACAATTTGTGATGTTAGACAGATAAAATTATGGTTACTGCTTTGTAGCATATTCATCATAACAGTGTAATGATTGCAGTTGTTCCTTTCAGCAGAGAGCAGTGCAGCAGCATACTGATGTGGTTCTGTGGGTGTGCTCCAGCACCTCAGCCACGGGCACCCTGCAAGTCTGCTCACTCTGTTCAGCTGGCTGAGCATACAGTGCCTGTATGGATGTGCCTCCCTGAATGACAGATCTGTAGTATGATAATGTGCAGAACATGAAATGCACTCACTGGGGCTTAATGAATGCATCCCAGGCAAGAATTAATTCTGCTCTCAGGGATTGATCTGGACTAAGAGATCAGGAGCGTAGCTAAGGCTGCTACCCTTGGTCCTGAAAACAATTTTCCCAGCAATGAAGATTAATCCCTTTTTATTGTGTTGATGAAATAACAACATGATCATAAAGCATAAGAGAACAAGGAGAAGTTGACAAAGTATGTCTTTGATTAATTGCCGTAATAGATCGCAGGTTGCTGACTGAGGAAATTTTTTCAGTGCTCATTTTTCAGTCTTTAAAACTCTAATGCACAAAGAGAAGACAAAGCAAAACCAGCTAGTTCAATGCTGTGCAAAATTCGCTGCGTGTGAGTCACCCAGCAAAGCAGTCTGAAGGACAGCTGTGAGCTTGAGTTCAGAAGGACAGAGGAATGACACTGTGGGTGACGAGATAAACTGAGGCTTTGCACCTCCCTGCAGTCCTGGCTGCCCCTTGGGTCTCTGTGGCTGCATCTGAATTACATTACACCTGAGTTATGAGGCAGTAACTCAGTCTGTAGTGCATTGGTGCTATGCATCTTTATTCAGTTTGGGGAGAGATCCTGGTTCACTGAGGAACACCCAACACATTGCATGAACAAGGGCTGAAGGACTTTGGGACTGAATGTCTCAGGTTGGGAAGTCAGAACATGGAGCAGTGAGGGAAGAGACATCACCACTGTGTGGTGAAAGTGGCATTTTTTGTTAGAACTTCTTGGAATAGCAAAATCATTCTTAATCTTCAGTCATCATCCACTGACCTTCTCTTTGGTCTGAGGAACTAGTAAGTTATTGGCAATCTGCAGATGATGAAACTGAAGGATGGGGAAATGGAATTTAAGCTCTACCAGCCCAGCCCCAGAGCTTCCCAAAGATCTCCTTCACTTCTGACTCCACCAGGGCCTAGGACACCTTGGAATCCATAAGGTCTCTCCTCAGTGCCACTTCTGAAAACATGAGCCAAAGTGGCTTAACTTGTCAGAGAATCAGTGGTGCAGACAGGTCTAAACTCAAGGTATCCGGACTCTCCCAATTAGCTTAGTTAATTAGAGGAAACAGTGTTAGTCATTAAATAAGAGTGGATTGCTGCTCTGCTAGGATGTGGTGTGTGCATTCCCAAAGGAATGGGGAATGAGCCCCCAGGAGGGACAGTTTTTCTAGTAAAGACTCCAGTAGCTGTTCCAAATGTTGCTTCGTGGACCTGTAAACTTGGAGCTGCAAAATGAGAAAGGAAAACAAAATCTGCTAAGTGCTGTCATATTAGAATCAGCTCAACTATTTCAAACCTTCCCCGGAGAGAGTAGTAATTAAAGCACAGTTTTCCCCCTTCAGTTGCCAATCAGGCAGTTCTAAAGTGGGTCATCACCTGTCTTGTTAAACAAAACTCTTCATGCTTAGTAAGCAATGCAGCAGATCCTGGAGGGAGGAAGGGAGGGGCAGGTAGAAAATCAGAATCCAGGAATAGACTGATGTGCAAAAAAAGTGCCCCAAAGTGCCTTACTTAGCTTGGTGCAGCTCCAGAGATATGTACATATCCTAAAAGAACCCCCAGTTTCCAGACACATGTACATATCCTAAAAGAACCCCCAGTCTCCTGAAGCGAGTCGTGCATACCATGAAGTGAAGTTTTTGCCAGCTGTACTGCTTCCCTTAGCTCCATCCAGCACTGAGTTCTGGTCCTGAGAAAAGGCAAGATGTGACTTCCCTTAGCCAGGGAGAATTGGCTACCTCTGGTGTCGTGTTCCATGTGGGTAAAAGCTCACAGGTAATATTGCATCCCAGGGAACCACGGGTGACTTGGGGAGCAGCTGAGACTACACACCAGGTCTGGGTTCCTTGGGGAGGCAGGTGGGAAAAGAGGAGCCTGCAGTAAGTGAGAGAGCTGAGAGGGGTGTAAGCGAGCCCAGAGACCTGTGCTGATGCTGTGCACAGAGCTGAGCTCTGTCCTGCCTGAGAACGAGTGAGGGAGAGCAGACAGGAGCCCCCAGCCATGAGAGGTGGGTGACAGCCCTCACCCTGCACACCCGGGGGTGAGAGCTGCAGGGCAGAGGTGCTGGGAGGCAAAGGTGGGTACACAAACACTGTTTTCTCCTGCACATTGCTCACCTGGGTTATTCACAGCGAGAAGCCCTTGGCTACCTGTGCAGGGACTTCCCTGCAGCTGTCTCCATGGAACAATGAGCTGTGCCCTGACATGGGAGCCCTGGCAGGAGGGGAGCTGAGGGCACAGAGTGCCAGGGCTCAGTACACATTGAATCCTGTGCTCAGCTCTGGGCCCTCAGCTCAGGAGGGACATTGAGGGGCTGGAGCAGGTGCAGAGCAGAGCAACGAGGCTGGGGAAGGGACTGGAGCACAAGTGCCATGAGGAGAGGCTGAGGGAGCTGGGGGTGTTCAGCCTGGAGAAGAGGAGGCTCAGGGGAGACCTTCTCACCCTCTGCAACTCGCTGCCAGGAGGTTGGAGTCAGGTGGGGGTTGGTCTCTTCTCCCAGGCAACCAGCAGCAGGACAAGAGGGCACAGACTCAAGCTCTGCCAGGGGAGGCTTAGGTTGGATCTTAGGAACAGATTTTTTTCCAGAGAGAGTGCTCCGGCATTGGAATGTGCTGCCCAGGGAGGTGGTGGATTCACCATCCCTGGAGGTTTTCAAGCTGAGACTGGATGTGGCACTTAGTGCCATGGGCTAGTAACCACAGTAGGGTTGGACTGGATGATCTTTGAGGTCTTTTCCAACCAGGCTGATTCTATGATTCTATGACTCTACGATGTGCAAGCTGTCCCAGCAGTGTGGCAGCCTGCAGTACCATCTGCTGGCTGACACCACCTCTGCTCTCTGCTTTCCTCTTGCTTTGCATTAGTGGGGAAATGTTCCACGCTAAATTACCTTCAAACCACAGGAGAGAGAGCTCTAGAGCTATGGGAAAAATGTGCATTTGGACATGCTGCTTTTCCTGGGCTGTGGGGCAGAGTTCCATCTATTTCCCAGCCCTTCCTTGGGTGCAGGTTGTCAGGCACTGCAGATTTCTGAGCAAGGAAGTTAGTCCTATGCAAACAGAGCAACCTCCTTCACTAATAACTTAATGGCTCATCATGTTTAACTGACTCTTTGCTATAATTGTTTAAAGAACTTAATGGAGTTCTTGCACTTAACTATTTGATTTTTAATTATGGATTAGTGAGATGATAAACGAAATGAGGGTCAGAGTGCTCAGCTCTGCCCTTGTGCAATGAAGCAGCCCTGGAAGGGGCACATCTACCTTGAGAATTCCACAGAGGATAAAGCATGTGTGTGTACTGAGACTTTCCCACACCCCTTCATGTGTCCTGAGTAGTTGTTCTGTCTTTTGGAGCTTTCCAATGAATTTTTACTTGAGAAAAGATTTAGTCTGTCTTTAGCTTGCCCATGGGTTACTTTAGATATGCTTCACACATTTTCTTTGCATCCAGGATGGTTGAAAATTGGATTAAAATGTCTTAATATGTGTCCATGTTATAGCATTAGGCATGCTTAGCTTCCTCTGGGAAGGAGGATGAGGAAAGCAGAATAATATCTTTTAAATTCTCGTGCAATTCACTGCTGTGAATGTTCAAGGTGCAGGTGGCACTGTAAAAAGGCACAGGGTTGCACTGTACTGCAGTGTGGCATGTGCTCAACAGGCTTGTCCACACATTACAGCTCTTCTGTGAGCTTCAGCTACTTAAATCACAATTTACCATTATCTGTGCTATTATAGCACTGCACACGTCTGAAATGCTTAAGGAGTCATACTAATTTAGCTCAACAGAAGAGATTTCATTTCCTTTGGCTATGAGGAAGCCTTACTTTCCATCTACTGTTTGTTCACTTATGTCAAGAGTGAAAGTAAAAGGAGTGTAATTCTCAATGCAGAATGTCCATACACATTCAGCCCCAAACCAAGGACTTGTGAATCATAGAATCATAGAATTTAAGAGTTGGAATGGACCTTACAGATCATCCAGTCCCAAACCCTGCCCTGGGCAGGGACACCTCCTCACTAGATCAGGTTGCTCAAGGCTCATCCAGCCTGGATTGAACACCACCAGGGTTGGGGCAGCCACCACATCCCTGGGCAACCTGGGACAGTGTCTCACCACCCTCACAGGATAAACTTTCTTCTAATATCTAATCTAAACTTTCCCTTCTTCAGTCTGAACCCATTACCCCTATCCTATCATTGTAGTTCCTAACACAGAGTCCCTCTCTGGCTCCTTGTAG
>NW_008662955.1:10554-21151 GCF_000695815.1 Acanthisitta chloris
CAGCTGTGGCAGGAGAGCACCCAACCTGTAGCTGTGCCTGGCATTGCCATGGCCCAGATGTAGGACCTTGCACTTCTCCCTTCTGCATCACAGTACTTGCAGTTTTTACATAATCCAACCACATGTTTAGCCACATGAAAGAATTTCTGGTGTGATTGTTACTTGATGACACGTTGCTGTTGTATTCAAATTGCCAGTGCTATCTGTGAGAGTGTTTCTGCAGCACATCTTTAGACGTTTCATCATTATTCTTCATTTAAAATGTCAGCTTTGTTCTGACAAATCTTGGGTGCCTGGTTTGAATAGCTTTACAAGTGTCAGAAGTAGCGAGTCAGGCTGCATCTTTTGTCTCCTAAGACAGCAAGCATGAAAGGCTTTTTTTTTTTTAGGATGACTGGATTGAACTGGTACTGCAAATTTCAGGTTGTTCCTGTACATCAGTTCTCCAAAGTGAAGTCTAGGGAGGACTCTTTTACTGCAGCCCAGATTGATGGGATTCATGTCAGTAGGCTTTCAAGTAAGTGGTGTTCTTCCTGTCTCAAATGCACCTTGTCTGTGATCACGTTTTCCTTTGACTCCCTTTCCATCTTATATCTGCCTGGGCGAGCAGATATCCATCCATACAAGGGACCGTGACAGGAGACTGAATGCTGACTGCTCTGTTCCAGTCAGATTCCTGTTCCAGGACTTGTTACCTTGTTCTCAGGTGCATGAGAAAGAAAAAGCTAAGAACCAAACCCTGGCAGGGAGAGAGTTCTGGGTAGGGTGACCAAGCACACAAGTCACAAGTGCTTTAGCTTGCTGGAGGTGTAGCTTCTCCTCCAGCAGCTGCAGTGGCCATGGCTGCAGTCAGCACAGTGTCCTCATGGGCTGTTGGGTTGATGCAGCTTGGCAAGATCCCATGTCCCTAAATTCGAGCCCAACTCACCCCAAGGCAGCAATGCTTGTGTGTCAGAGCTGCTCACTGCAGTGTGTGGCAAGCTGGAGCTGAAAATCTGCCACAAGACTATGGGGAAGAAACAGAGAACATGATTTCTTGGAATGAATGTGACATTAGCTGTTGTCCACACAAGGAGCTCTGTCAGTTCTGTGCCAGGTAAGGGGATGCTCTCTCTGCAGTCACGAGAAATTTCTGGTCTTCTGTTTTGCTTCAGTCCCTGGAAACCTTTAGTGGAGTGTAAGAGACAACTGAAGTGTTTGCAAGCTCTAACAGTGTCACTGAAACCTGTCTATGAATCAAACACTTTAGTGTGCAGATGCAAATAAACATCTGTGAAAAAGTTGTGGTGACTTCAAAAATAGCCTCTAATGTAAAGTCTCTCTTCCCTCATTTTCCCCATGGAATTGCATTTCCAACTGAGAAGCTGATGTAGACAGAAAGAGCTTCCTAAGGAAAACAAATCAAAATAAAAAGCAATCTAAAAATCAGTGCAATTTCCTCAATTTTCCTTGTATGTCCTGGTTGCTGGTCTTCAGGGGACAGTGGAACTTTCTGAGCTGCACTAATACAAAATTCATATTTGTCTGGGCTATTATGTGCAAAATAATGGGTAATCCCTCAGGTTGGAGTGAAAAGCCAAGTCAAATATTACAGGAGACCTTTCAATTTTGAGAGGTTTCAGGAATAAGCACAAACCAAACATACAACGGGATCCAATTATATGTAAACAAACTGTGATTGCAGCCTGCTCCTTAGAAAACACAATTAGATTGCCAGCAAGATTGCTTTGGGATTACCTGGATTAAGCACTGCATTCAGGGGATTATGGAGTACCTGGAATTTCATTTTTTCCTGCATCTTCAGGTTGTAAGACTCAGTTATACAGAGCCTGAGGTTTCCATCGTAAGCTAAGGAGCTTCTGCATGGTCTCCAGTGCAGGTGTTCCTGGGAACAGGTGTTGCACTGGCACAATGTGGTTCCTGGTGATAAGGAAATGGTTAATCCATCTCTAACAAAGACTATATAATACTCATTTTGCTGAGCAACCTGAAAGTTAATTAAAAGAGCAGCACAGACGTAAAGAAATGCAGAATTAAAGCTGTCCCCTTCTGATAAAGCACTGGAATCACAAACTGCCACAGGGGAGGGAGATACATCTCATTTTCTTTGCACGTGGAGTACCTGATACAGAGAAATCCCAGAGTAAGCGATTTAGCTGGAGTCTTTCTCCATCAGCATTTACCAGAACCAACCTCTGCTGCAAAATGTGATGGATTTGCACTGATATATCTATAAAATATGGCTGTATTTCAGCATAAGTTTTAAGAACAGAAGGTCTTGAGGATTACTTTGACCTTCCTCTCATTTTTCAGTCAGCACAGGACTGTGCCATTGTCCTGGCTGCTGACAAGAAATCCTCTGTTCCCAGGTAGGAATGAAGTGTCTGTGATAATTATGACCTATTTGGACTGAACACAAACTGGTGTTATGTCGCTGATCTTGTGTGGTCAGAGAGAATGAGGAAAAACTGAGCAGGTGCATGTTCCATTTCAGAGAGTCATGTGTGTATCAGTGCCAGCAGAACCAGCGACTTTTGGTTTCCCTTGACTTCTTGCTTTGTGGGAGACAAGACATGAGTAGATTAGAAAAGCTCTGCTCCATCTCTGGGGTGATTAACAGAGTTTAGGCTGAGCTTGTTGCCAGTGAATTGAACAGTAATGACCAAAAGGAGAGACGGGGTTGTGCTACCTGCAGAACATTTCTTTTTTTATGGGTTTTCCTCCTTATTTTGGCTTCCTCACAGAAACCTCTTTGAGGAGCTAACAGGGAACCTGAAGGATGAGTTCAGGCTCACAGATCAGGGGTGAATGATGCTGGGCAATTAGGAAGAAAAAAAGTCTGATATATTCTTCCAGGGATGGTGAAAATGAAGGATCATTTTAGTTTCTATATTCGTCCTCTTGGTATTGTCTTAAGCAATACTGCTCCTGCACACAGCGAAGCTAAGAATAGAAGTGGGAGGTTGAGGAATAAGGCAGTAAATCAGAATTTTAATGCTACTAAAATCTATTGATGGTGTTGATTAATTATTGCTAGTGCTGATGGGAAGGCCAGACTCTATAAGCTACTTTAATTATTTTCCAGTTAGTGTTAATCTCAGTTAATGAAAATTCTCCAAGCCAGAAAAGAGATGACAGAAGCAATGTCTGTTACTCATGAGAGACTCTCTTAATCTATAAAACATCAAAGATGTCATTGCAAGTATCTCTTCTTGGCTTGTATTTTATTTTTTAAATGATCAAAACACTTTGTTCTCAAGTTCTTGATGAATCAGCATGTGACAGTTCAGGAAAGATCTAAACAGGAGGTGATCACTTGTGCTGGAGAACTGAAGCTCAGTGACATCGTGGCTCAGGTGGAGCCTTGACACAGCCTGGTGTCTGGGTAATTGTCTGCTGCTTCGTTAGCACAGCACACATGGCAGGGAGAAAAGTCATTGGGACTGAGTCCTGATCATGGGATGGATTCTGTGCCTAAACCCTGAATCGATCAGAGATCAAGTGCCCAAATAGCTTTGACAAACAGTATAAATGACTGGCCATAAGTCACCAAAAAAAACAAGTCCAGCAGAGACTCAGGAACTGTATCCTGTGTTTTGTGCACTCCAAAGCATCTCCTAGCTGTCTGAGCATTGCTGCTGAGGAGATAATGTGTAACACAGAGATGGGCTGCAAGTCTGTGGAACAGGCCAGGGGGGTAGAACCTGATCTGATCATATCTTCTAAATATGTGAGGGCCACAGGAGAGAAAGGAAAACACCTGAGCAAGCACAGTGACTGCTCTGCATGGATCGCTGGGAGCACAGGAAGGAGAGGGACAGAGGGAGCTGGAATTGTAGCAGTGTCTGGAGAAAAGCACAGTGCTCTGAAGCAATTATTAATGTGTGCCATGCAGAGCAAACAGCCTTTGTCTGGGGGAAATGCCTCGTTGAGGAAAACCAGCACAAGGCTGGAACTCTGGTTCTCCTCTGAGGAGTTAAGTAGGATAAAGAGAATGTTTCCACTAAAGCTTGGTGTCACTGCTGTTATCCCATCAGGGAAGCCTGGACTTTATGGTTCAGTTAGTCCCTTCCAGGGTGATGTTCCTCCACTGTTTTGTAGATAATTTCCTGCTGTAAGTGAACCGAAGCTGCTGCAGTTCTTGTTTTGAATCTTTTCTTGCTTCTACAGGAACAGTTGTAGGTTCAACTACATTTTCTGTTGTAAATGGAGTCTGATCTGTTTGCTGCAGCACCATCTCAGTGCGAACAGCTGGTTCAGAAACTTCTCTTTGTAAAAAAATCCTGAAAATAAGGCTGGTTTTGAGCACTCCTGGCAGATCTGTCATCTGTTCCTCAGCCCAAATGACAAGTGAGTTATACAGTGGGGCTTTGCAAAGTTCAAACCATATTGTATAGCAGATGCTGTGATACTATCATTCAGTAAGTCCACACAGACACCCCATTGTCATCTCCTTCCCCTGCAGCAATTTATGACCAGCTCTCTTGGCAGCATTACATTCTGAGTGCATCAATCCTAAAGATGCATTAATCCCACCTCTGGCTTTACACATTTTTCTGAAGTTCAGCTCTCTACCTCTCTCCTGTCATCTCCATGCAGTGGATTTGTTCTGCACTGTTTTCTTATTAGCTCCAAGGTGATCACTTTGATGTATTTCACCATTTTCCCTTTAGTTCACTAGCTCTGGTCTTTCCAGATTTCGTTTGCCTCTAAATCCCACAGCAGCAGTAGTGTCCTTAGAAGGTAATGACAGTTCTCCTCTTCCTGTTGTATCTCATTTCCCAGTCAATCTTGCCTTAAAATTGTTTGGCCTTTCTCCACAAGTACAATACCAGGTAGTATCTGTGGTGATCATTTCAAATCTGGAATTACTGACACTTGCCTGGCTGAATGTGCACCCAGGAGTCATTGCCTTGTCGTGCTCCAACTCTGGTTATTTGCTTACCTTGGGTGACTCAGTTTTCTGGTAGCTTTGATCCTCCATTGCCATTACTAAGTCACAGTGTCAGACTGCCTTTCTTGGCTGTGTTGAGCTCTGGAGCTAATAAGAGTTGGCATAATAATGATCCTCCTCTTACAGAAAACTCCTGTTACAATTAATAACGTGAACCTCCTCTACACACAGCCTCAGTGTTAGGAAGGTGTTTTATTTCTGCCCAGCAAATCATGATTTAAAATAGCTCATTGAGTCATTTCTTCTATATTATTTTGGTTACAACAGCCAAACCCCCAAATTGTCCCCCATCAGACTGGGTGGGGAGGAGGACACTGGCTGGGTGAATGTCAGTTTTCTGGTGTTAACTGGCTAACAGAAAGAGCAAGGACACTGGAAAACATCTTGCTCAGTTGTGTAAATGAGAACTGAGAAGCTGTGGCTGCTCACTTCATTCTCCACCTGATAACACTTCTTCTGGATTGTCTATGTAGATTGAAAGTTCTGTGGTTCAAGAACTGTGTTTGACAATGCTCTTGTACCATGAGGTGTTGTTTAAATTCTTTGAATCTTTCTGTAACAAACACATTTTGGAGGTTTGTTTTGGATATACATCCAAATGTTACCAAGCATTGAACTGAGTCATCTTGACCAGAAGCAAGAACCAGAAATGATAAATAAAGTTAAGTGAATGTTAAGGTTTTGATTAAGGATTGACCTGAGTTTCCCTAGAGGTGTCACTCAGCCTGTGACTGGCTCTGAACTGCGTCACCCATTCCTAATTGAATCCCTCTGTACCAACACTCACAGCTCAAATTTAGCACACCGACCTCCAGTTGATCTCAGGAATGATATTATCCTATCCATTTCCTAGCAAATTACAGTTCTTTGCAGGAAAAAAAAATGCATTAACAGATCTTTCTCATTATGGATTTCTCATAGGGCTTTTAGCTCCAAATGAGCTTTGAGGCCAACTAAATCTCTGATGGAGCTGCAGTTTCCCTCACTGCATGAAATGAAAAGTGCATCTTCTGTGCTATAAAGTGAGAACAGGTCTGACTTCCTGGTGGAGTTAGGCAGCAATAGGCAGGGATTGCTGGAGAGACTCAGCTAAATGGCAAATGGTTATGGATTTCTCATAGGGCTTTTAGCTCCAAATGAGCTTTGAGGCCAACTAAATCTCTGATGGAGCTGCAGTTTCCCTCACTGCATGAAATGAAAAGTGCATCTTCTGTGCTATAAAGTGAGAACAGGTCTGACTTCCTGGTGGAGTTAGGCAGCAATAGGCAGGGATTGCTGGAGAGACTCAGCTAAATGGCAAATGGGCTCCAGCTCTGGAGCAGTGCTGCTCTGATAAAAACATAGTGACTACAGTATGTTTAATATTCACTTTCTCCTTTACCTCCCCAGAATCACCCACAGGGGAATTCTAAAGGTATTTCTGGCACTCTGAAACTCTCACTGAGTAATTATCAGGATGTTACACCAAAGGAGACATGAATCTTCTCTGATCAGCTCTTGGCATCCTTATGATCCTCAGAGTATATAAAAGGTAAGAAGTCCCAAATTAACTATGTACATTAATTTGGTATCCACTTTATTTATCTGTTCTGGCTAGCAGCATCAGCCTTATTCCTTAAAACAAAGCCTATTTCTACATTTGCATGGATAAATTTGCCCTTTCACAGGAGCAGCAAGAGAGAAGTGGTGGAGAGAACCTTCCTCTGCCTTGCTGTTGGCTCAGGCTCATGCCTCAGCCCCACACTGACAGACCATGAGCAAACAAGGCTGCTGTGTGTACAGGCTGCATGTTACAAACTAAGCACCTCCTCTTTTCATGATTCCAATAGATTGCTTTTCATGACACCAGGTGCTTAGCACAGACCCCCAGACCCTTCATTCTGCTGGGCCTCTCATCCCCTGGCTGAGATTGCCACCATCCTGCATCCCAAACATGATCCAGCTTCTCAGGCTGCAGAGATTTATTCCATATCACCTTTCCATGAGTTGGTGTGATGTGATACCATCACAGTAAAGCAGAAAGGTAGATATTGTAGCAAATTTATGGTAACTAGTTATACAACTTAATTAAAAATAGCTCTGTTAAAGGCATCAAGTACCTCTGGGCTCCTCAGCTTTGCCATGAAGAGCTGTCTCCTTCCCTCCAGGGGTTGTGATCATTGTGTTTTAAAGACAGTTTTTCTTAAAACCTAAAAGCAGAAATGAAAGCTAAAGTGCTGTGGAGGCTTTTCCCTTCCGGAACCAGTGAAAAAGATTGATGAAATAACAGATACTTTAACAAAATAGCAAGTTTACCTGACAGGAACTACCATCCATTCAAAGGGCACAGCAGCAAGACAGAGGCATTTGAAACACACTCCCAACTGGTTTGTCAGTAACAAATTAGACTTGTCACATTCTCCAAACAGTTTTAGTGAGAACATTAACTATGTTAATGATCTATGGTCCCAGCAGGAGGGAGAAGTTGGAGTCTAGTTCCAGGAAAGCACAGAATGACTTGCAGTTGTTTTGTTCCTGAGATTGCAGGGCGTTCAGAAATACAGAATGTGAGCAATTGCTCAGTTAGAAATTTGCAGTAATTGGTAGTCATTATGCCCTCGATCATGGAACTGTGTCAGCATATGCATGACTTGACTCACTTGGTATCAGATCTCACAAATACACCTGCTCCTTCCTCAGCAATCACAGAAGGGTGAGGAAGCCTTGGCACCAGCTCTGGATCCTGAGCTGGTGTGAGGAATTTGGGGCTTTGCATATGTCCATGTGTGGTGTTTAATCTGCAGAACTGACTCAGACTGTTGGCTCTGTGTTCTGGAGCAGGTGCAGAGAAGAGCAACGAGGCTGGGGAAGGGACTGGAGCACAAGTGCCATGAGGAGAGGCTGAGGGAGCTGGGGGCGTTCAGCCTGGAGAAGAGGAGGCTCAGGAGAGACCTTCTCACCCTCTGCAACTCCCTGACAGGAGGTTGGAGTCAGGTGGGGGTTGGTCTCTTCTCCCAGGCAACCAGCAGCAGGACAAGAGGGCACAGACTCAAGCTCTGCCAGGGGAGGGTTAGGTTGGATCTTAGGAACAGATTTTTTTCCAGAGAGAGTGCTCCGGCATTGGAATGTGCTGCCCAGGGAGGTGGTGGATTCACCATCCCTGGAGGTTTTCAAGCTGAGACTGGATGTGGCACTTAGTGCCATGATCTAATAACCACAGTAGGGTTGGACTTGATGATCTTGGAGGTCTTTCCCAACCTGGTTGATTCTATGATTCATGTGTGTGTCTGCAGGTGGAAACTAGGAGGAAGGCAGGGAGGGCTGATATAAATTCTTATGGAATTAGTGTTCGGTCTGTCTTGGTGCAGGTTTCTGCCAAGTTCTTTTGAGGAAATGCATGTGGTTTTTTCCCATCCTCAAATAATTATCCAGAAGAAGTGTTGTTGTAATGGATTACCAGACTTATGGGAGTGCAGTCATGTTAACCATGAAAGGGAATGGAAATGAAAATGTCTTTTATTTGTTTGGAGCTTTCATGTCAAATCATGACAAATTATATTCCTCTCTTTCTGTGGCTGTCAGAGTATTAATAAAACAGCTGTCTCTAAGTGGAGTGATGGCACTGGAAGGCTCTAGGATACACCCTGGAAGAGATCTGTGGTACCTGTGATTCCTGCAGGACCATCCCCAACCTGGCTCAGTAGGATATGTATGTGTTTAGATATTGCTGCCTTTTATAGAATCATAGAATTCAGGGGTTGGAATGGACCTTACAGATCATCCAGTCCCAACCCCTGCCCTGGGCAGGGACACCTCCCCACTAGATCAGGTTGCTCAAGGCTCATCCAGCCTGGATTGAACACCACCAGGGTTGGGGCAGCCACAGCCTCCCTGGGCAACCTGTGCCAGTGTCTCACCACCCTCACAGGAAAAAGCTATTTTCTCACATCCAACCTAGACTTTCCCTCCTTCAGTTTGAACCCAAACTTTAAACTGTTCAGCACAACATTTTGACTTGACCAGATCGTTAGCACTTGGCTCGGATCTTTCTGAAGCCAAGGAAAGCTCTGTGCTGGCTGCAGTGGGTTCTGGGTCAGACCCCTTAATTATAACAATGCAGACAGAAAAGATAAGGGCAGAGAATTTGTGTGTTACTGAGGAGAAAAGGAGCAAGGAGTCCAAGACATCAAACTATAACTCCCAGCTCCATTCTCACACACATACTCTCCACGTGGAGCACTTCACACAGCTCCTGCTCAGTGACAATAAATGTTACAGCTTTACAGTGAGAAAAAATGACAAGTGTCATTCCCAAAGGATACAAAATACATCTCTACTTATGACAAGCAGTTAACAATATGGATAGTATCTGCCTGGGCTTTTATCTTGATTTAAATCTGTTTTTCCATTCAGCAGGCTCAATTGCAGGAGAGCAATATTGAAATGTGCAGGAACCACTAGATACAAATTTTATTACCACCTCTCTGGTGCTCCTACTGTAGCGAGAGAAGTTTATGAGTGAGAAAGATCACAGGATACTTAGTCACCTCCAATATTTGCAATCCAGACTGGGAGAAGTAATTGATTTTCTAATAACAGAGAGAATTCTTGGCTGGAGGCAGAGTGGTGTGTTTTAGCCCATGTCAGGCTGATGTGATTCCCAGGACAGGGAGTCACTGCTCTGCCATGGAGTGGCTGCTCAGCAGGATTACTGCACAGCCTCTTGCAGCTGTGCTGGGGCTCTCCAGCCTCCAGACTCCTTGAAAAATGCATTCCTGTTTCTTGCAGTTATGAGGTTTGACTTTGATTAGACTTTGACTTTGCCCAGACTTTGACTTTGCCCCTTTGACTGGAACATTGGGCAGAGCATTGGGAGGGCTTTATCTTCCCAGAGGCAAACAATTCCTGTCCTTCAAAGAGATTCCTTGTCTTGGTCAATGCTGCCATTTGGAGAAAGGGCCTTCTGCCTTCTACCGACTGATTTCTGTGTCCGGGTCACAGTCTCAAAAGATGTGTTGCTGCCTTTATTCTGCATTATTGGTATTCATGCACAAAATGTATACATGGCACGTGTCAGAGAACCAGCACAGCACAACCCAACAGGCTTCAAACAGAGCCAGAAAAGGCTTCATCTGAATTTCAAAGGGCTTTGGATCTGGTCTGCTGTGAACTGCATCAAAAATGCACTTTGGGTCAGTAATGTTTACATTTTTTTTAAAGAATATTTATATTGAATTTATGAATTTTGAATATTTGCACATTCACTGTCACTTAGGTGTCAGTTTGGAGCCTGAGAATGCACAGGTACTGCTCATTTTGCTGTGCAGTTATCACACCAAGTCTCTGAGTGATCAAAAGGGAAAATAGCATATGGTAATAGTGTCCTAAAGTTATTTTGAGCTTCTAATTACAAAATACAGTCTGGACAATTTGATTCAGCTTTTACTCGTGAGGAGGTCATTTGGCTCAAAATGGAAACTTCTGGTTTCTAATCTCACAGATAACCAGTTTTGTGGGCTCTAACTGTGTTCAGCAATCTATGAGAGACTTGCAGAGGAAAGGGAATGTTATCCTTTGCATCCAGAGGAGCTGCAGCCACTTGTAACAGCTCAGAGGAACCTCAGTGGTGCAGAGCTCACAGGTCTACACCTGTGTTTGCCTGTC
>NW_008662955.1:21202-32993 GCF_000695815.1 Acanthisitta chloris
GCTATGTTCCCCGAGCTAACCCCCAGCCTGTCCTCCCTGCTGACAGCTTTGTGGAGACAGCTGTAAAGTTCTGCCAGTGCTCCCTCTGCCTGCACCAAGGAACCTGCAGAAAGATTGAGAACAGGCTGAGTTTATATTCCAAGCCAGATCCCTGCATTCTGCAGAATCCTCTGAAGATAACCACATCATAAGTGCAGGTGCCAGTGGTGTGCAAAAAGTTATGGCAACTCTTCCTGAGCATCTCCTGCACGTCACTAATATCACAAAGAGAACTTTTGGAAGGCAAATAATGTGGCAATTTTCATTCCTCTTCTTGTGGGTGATTAGTCTACATGGAGGGGAAAAGGTGGATGTATGCAGAAAGGTGTGAGAAGAAACATTAAAGCAGGTCAGGAGGAATCAGTTCTGGGTGTTGGGCAGCCCCAAGTCGGGGGCAATACTGGCCCAAGGGCTCAGGCTCAAATGAAAATCCCCTTAGCTCTGACAGTGCCAAAACTTTGACAGATCGTGGAGCTGAGCTGAAAATCTTTCAACGGAACAAAACGGATGAAAAAATAGAGTAAGGATGACAAAACATTTTTTCTTTATTTTTGGAGCTCCTTTCCCAGTCTGATTTCCAAAGAGCTCTGTTGACACAAGTGCAGCAGCTGGAGATGAGAGTGTTTTGGATCAACCTTCAGAGATGTACAGTTTATACTGGTAAAATAATTATTCTTCAAAGATTCCTGAAAAATAGTGTTTAAGGTGTTTAATGATTAAAAACCTGATGTCCTTGAATATAAGTTAGATGAAAGAACTGCCAGGGACCTTAATGCAGCTGAAGTGATAAACATAAAGGGAGCAATAATGATCAAGCCTGAGGTGATTACATTCTCTAATTAGAGCACATGTATCATTTAGGCATGTTAATCTTTGTCTGTCTCATGCACTTTGGTTAGACTAACCTATATCCAGTGCAAGCTACTTTGATCACTACATCAGCACGTGGAGCAGGAAGAACCATTCCATGTGTTTGGAGTCTCCTAAGCAAACTCTGGAGCTCCCTGTAGCACTGGAGTTCACCTCTGCAAATACACCTGAGTGGGCTAAGAGCTCAGCTCCCACCACTGTGGGAATCATAGAATCAGCTGGGTTGGAAAAGACCTCCAAGATCATCAAGTCCAACCCTACCATGGTCACTAGCCCATGGCACTAAGTGCCACATCCAGTCTCAGCTTGAAAACCTCCAGGGATGGTGAATCCACCACCTCCCTGGGCAGCACATTCCAATGTCTGAGCACTCTCTCTGTAAAAAATCTCTTCCTAAGATCCAACCTAACCCTCCCCTGGCAGAGCCTGAGTCTGTGCTTAATGAGCTGCTTTTTGGCCAGGTGAGGTCACAGAGGAAGACAGGAGAAATAAGAGGTTCCAGCACAGTGTCCTGTGGCTCTTCAGACTCTCATGTACACATGGATTGAAATCTGATTCTCAGCGTGACTGCCCTCCTGCCCTCGCCCACTCTGGCTGGGTGATGATGGTGCTCAGATGGTGCTCATTCCGTTAATTTTGATTGCTGAGAGGTTTCAATGGGAGTAATTTGCTCTAAACTAGAGACACTTAAACACAGACCCATCTTCATCTGCAGGAGATTGTTTGAAACACAAAGGAGCTGATGGCTGCACAGCCCTTGCCCTTCTTGTTCCCACTTGCAGCTCCCCCTTCCCTCCCCCTGTCGCCCAGAAGGGACCTGGATTGTACCAGAAGAAGGATTTGCCTCATTCCAGCTGAGGGTTCAACTCGAGGTTTCTTTGCTAGAGCTCAAATGGAGGAAAACCATACCTGGTGTCTTGCAAATAATGAGGTGAGCAAAGATGAGGCTTCAAACTGACACTAGAAGCAGAAACCCCCTAAAACCACAACAAAAAAAAAGTCTTTGGGAAAAAGAGAGGCTGAGATTTCTGCGAGGTAAGTTGGATTGAAGAGCAGTGTCACTGCTGGTGAGGGGCAGAGAGCTGAGGGACTGGGAAACTCGGGAGGTGCAGTTCCAGATCTACTCACTGCAGAACTCCTGCTTGACTTTAAGGAGGAACAGAGAAATCCTGAGCTACTCCTTTTGTTCCACCTCTGTCTCGGTTTGAGAGACAGGTGTCTGCCAAAAAGGCAGGAGCCTCCCTTGGAATAGAAAGATGTAGCCCCTTTCCCTCTGAATTACTATAATTCACCTGCAGAACTCCTGCTTGACTTTGAGGAGGAACAGAGAAATCCTGAGCTACTCCTTTTGTTCCACCTCCCTGTCTGGAAAATGCAGATGTGCAGTTTGCCTCTCACACAAGCCTGCTGTGAGGAGAGCTCTGCAGTGACTGATGTGTCCCAGGGAGATAAGGACCAGACAAACAGCAAGGGGCCAGTTCATCCCTGTGCAGCCCATTGCAGACTCCTCACTTGCATCCTGTCCTGGCTCTCAGGTTAGGCATCAGCAGCCCCATGAGGTTTGGTACTGTGGGGATTGCCCTGGAGCAGATCCCAGTCCTATGTCCTTGATTCCTCTGGAATCCCTGTGTGGTACTCCCCGTGAAGGGAGAGCTGACTCTGCTTTAGGCTGAGAGTAATTCACCACAAAGCTTTTGTGCAGAGCTGCCAGAAAAGAGTCACAGTTAGTGCTGACTTTACCTCCGAGCAGGAGTGACAGAACAGTCCCTTTGGCATGTGGTCTTTTCTCCCAGAACATTTTTTTTTCACTCTCTTCAGACAGGAGAGGCCCCATAAAGCACAACATGACTTCTAAATCAGCAGCATTGGGACAAGCAAACCGGTTGCATAAGGTTGTTAAGAGAAGTCTTCATTAATTTCAAGCATCCCTCAGTAATGAATGCAGTGGATAAGAGTTTATGAAGGCCACAGCAAGAAGATCTTTGAGCCTGATGGGCTGTGTCTGCCAGAAGTCCCAATACCCTTGTGGATCCTGACACAACAGGGCAAGGATGTGTAGGAAAGCAATCTGAATCGCTTCCCAGAGGGGACTTAAAACCTTCCTGAGTCTCAGAGGTATCAGCTGAGCCTGGCCCAAGAGTCTGAGCTGGGAAAGTGTAGACACAGGCAGGTCTGGTCCACAAAGAGATGCTCAGTGTCTGGTCTGAGCAGAGGAAGAGCTGCAGGAGGCACCAAATCTTATCATCCTCATCATAACAAAATGATCTTACTAATAAAATACACACATTAGATAAACAAAACCAATTCTTATGCAATTTATTGTCTTCATAGCCCAGTTTGACTCTCTGTCACAAGGAGTCTGTGTAAGTGCATTCCCATCAGGCAGAATATTGGCCTTTCTGGGAAGATATTAGTGGATTATTTCACTCCTGCTGCAGGTGGCATGAAGATGAGAGGCCTTGGCTGCTGTGTTGTCAATTTGTTTAATGGTTATTAGAGGAGCAGGTGATTTCTATTAAAGGGAAGTGACAGACTGTCCATTAGGTATAGATGCGTGTTTATTAAATTGGAAGCTTGGAGCAAGCAGCCTGGCTCATTTGCTTCCAAATTCCAGACCAATCTGTTTTATTTTGTACCTGGAAGGTTCAGAACACAGTAAAAGTGGGAACTGTTTCCCAAGGAGGGATCAGAGCATTCACACATGTGTTCACTTTCATCCCAAGTGGACGATGCAGTGGAAGGAGACTGGGAGCATGTAGGCTGTAATATGTGCATCCCAGTTTAATTCCTTATCTTCTCACCTAGACAGGCTTGGAAGCAGACAGAGAGGACATTAGGATTTAATCTTGAAGTGCAAACCCTTTGTCTCTCCCATCTGTGAGTGTCACCACATAATGGATGGATGGGTAATTTCCTCCAGACCCATTTATCCCAGTGCTCCAGGACTGCTGGTAGCCAGCTGCTTCACTGGGAGATGTAAGCTCTCTCCAGAGTGAACAATTGCAGGGGAGTCTACCCAAAGAAGACATTGATTTGGAGTCCTCACCAGCTATTGGTTTATGCTCTGAAGCAGCAGAATTTCTCTTTCTCTTTAATCCAGGCTAATGTGACTGTGGATGTTCTCATTACCCAGAGAGTAGTTTAATCCTTTCAGGAAATGTCTCCCCAATCCAATGCCTCTGTTATCCTCCTTTCCTCTCAGTCAAACTGGTGTGCTTTAAAATCAAATCTTGCCTTTCACAGATCTAATGCAATAATCTCACCACTCCATCCACCCCCATTAACCAGATCTTCTCTAGGATAGTGGTTCTGGGCCTCGTGTCTGCAGATCAAAGAGGATGCTGAAAAATTGGAAGGGTTCATAAAAGAGCTGTATAAATGATTCAGAGCCTGGGAAACATCTTTCTAGTGCAAGTGAGCTTGATCCATTTAGGCTATCAGAGAGGAAATAAAGAGGAGACTCCAGCACAATGTGCAAGCACAAATCTGGGGAAGATGACTTCTTATAACAGATGTCTCCACTAGTCAGAGACAGGTATCCAGGGAAATGTGGCTGGAAGGTCAGGATTCAGCCTTCATTTGATGCTGGAGCTAGCACAAGAGTTGGGAAAAAGTACATATGTTTCCAGGGTAATAAATCCCTGGGCCACAGGGAGAGCCAACCTGCTCTTCCCCACCCCTTCTCCCTTTGGAACACAGTGAAACTCTGTCCTTGGCTCAGGTCTCCTGGAGCCCTAAATGAGCTGACTGCAGTTTTGCCATCTCAACTCTGTGAAAACACAAAGAACAGTTGTTGCCAGCTGACAGGTTGTCCCTTTCCCACCCTCACCATTCCACACACCCTGCTGGTTCCAGTTGCTCCCAGTCCCCTCTGCTGCTCAGCAAGGGAGGAAAGGAGAGGGCAGACATTAGATGCTGCTGTGTTTAAAGGCTGCAATGACATATCCTGTGCCTCCCTGCCAGCTATTTGCTGGACTATTATTTCACCATTCTTCTGATTTTTATTTTTTTCCCCCCGGGCACATGTTTTTCCCAATTCAGGCAAAATCACTGTTCCATACTCAGCTGTCCTGATTGCCTGAAGAAGAGTCTGATTGCATTATTCATCTGCAGTGCTCAGAAAAGGCTTCAATACTCTCGACTAGACCTAAAGCTTTTGATGACATTCTGTTTCGGTAGAGAGGAGGAAAGATACTGTGTGAGCTGGTGGCATCTGGTGGCATTGCTGCCCCGAGCTGTGGCTGGGACAGCGTGGCTGCTTTGGCAGAGCAGTGCCAAAGGGAAAGGCTTTGCTGTACTTCTCTTTGTCCGAGGCTGCAGCGATGCTGAGCAGCAAATTGATTTTCCATCCCGGTACCCAGAGGCAGCCAAACTCCAGGGAAATGCTGCCATCTGCGGGCATCAGGCACAGGGATTCCAGCCTGGGCAGCAGCATCCTGACACACTGCTTAGCTTGTTTGAATTCCTGGCTGGGAAGTTTATTAAACTGGAAAAAGAAAGAGAAATTCCTGGCTGAAAAGTTTATTAAACTGGAAAAAGAAAGAGGTCACCTGGTAAAGTGAAGACAGGGGAAAGGTCACACTGTGCTGCACCACTGACAACTAGGGAGACATAAAACTGTCATAGAATCATAGAATCAACCAGGTTGGAAGAGACCTCAAAGATCACCGAGTCCAACCCTACCATGGCACTAAGTGCCACATCCAGTCTCAGCTTGAAAACCTCCAGGGATGGTGAATCCACCACCTCCCTGGGCAGCACATTCCAATGCCTGAGCACTCTCTCCATAAAAAATCTCTTCCCAATATCCAACCTAACCCTCCCCTGGCAGAGCTTGAGTCTGTGCCCTCTTGTCCTGCTGCTGGTTGCCTGGGAGAAGAGACCAACCCCCACCTGACTGTGTTTCAATGTTCTAGAACAGCCTTTTTCCCACGGTCCAAATGGACTGGCCAAGGGTGGAATGTGTTTCAGTGTTCTAGAACAGCCTTTTTCCCACAGTCCAAATGGACTGGCCAAGGGTGGAATTAAGTGAGCTGGAAACGTCCACCACCAAACAATCTGTGAGCTTTGACACGTCCTCATTGTGGCACTTTTGAGAGGGTGTTAGTAGCTCCAAGGGTATCCTCAGGATGGCTCATATCACAGACCCAGGACACTTTTGTACTTGGTTAAACTGGAATTTGCAGGGCTGAAGACCTTTTGAGCTCTTTCCTTGTGTCACTTCATGTTGCCTCCAACAACTGACACAGGCCTGTTCACTCCGTCACTGCCAAGGGAAGGTTTGACATCCTCATCACTTCACCTGGGCTGTGTGGGCAGGGAATGAAGGGAACACCTGTGCTCCTGGCAAACCACAGGCATCTCAGCATGCCAAAATGGTGAATTAATCCGAGCCTCTGCTGTTCTTTTGGCTGCTGAGGTGGGTTAGCTCCTGAGTGCAGCTCTTCTACAAAATCCAGCCTTTGGTAAACAGTTTGATGGGAATGGAATAAAGAGACTGAGCAGGGAAGCACAGTGTAGCCTCTACCAGTCTTCACCTGAATACATACATGCACAGGGGTAAAAAGATATTAATAAGTAAACCCTGCTGATTGATTTAATATGCCAGAGCTTTGTTCTCAGTTCTTTGCTTGTACTGGTGCATAACACTGGAAAAATAAAATGGAATCATAAAATGAAATAAATAAAATATAAAAGCTGTGCAGGATGCTGAGCTGAATTCAATCAGCGGAGGAGCAGAATTATACATCAAGAGCAATCCAATATTGTGTTTAATCCCAAGGCATTGTAAATCTGACAAACATCTAGGAATAGCTTCAGAACAGAAAGGTGGGTTTTTAAGGAATAAACAGGCAGTTAATCCTATTTGCACAGATTTCTTTCCATGAATAGCATTACATCTACAGGGAGAGTAGATGTTCACCTGGGCTGACCTACGGGACAGGTTCCCTTTGTCGTGTTTCTGCTCTCCAAACATGCCCTGCACAGGGGAGGAGGAGGAGATGCCTCAGGTGGCTCATGCTGCCACACCTGGTTTGCTGTCAGGTACAGCCTGTGTGTCAGCAAGTGGCCTGTAATCCCTTTGGGCCCTGTCAAACATCACTGTTGGACCAGGTGGTGCCAGTGGGAAATGCTTATTCCCAGAGCTCTCTACTGCCAGATTTCCCCCCTCACATCTCTCTGCACCATTACACTCTGAGCACTCTGTCAGCCTGAGCCATGCAAGGGCAGGGAGGAGAGCATGAGGTGAGGATGGGACCTTGCCTGCCCTTTGGTGGATGGAGCTGTTGAGTTCAGGCTGTGCAGTGTAACAGGCAGAGCACAGGGAGTTTGGCTCAATCAAAGTGCTCGAGTAGCTTCAGAACCAGTATAAAGCCCTTCTTTAATCTGGCAAAGCTCTGCTAACAGCTCAAGTTCAAAGTCAAGCAAACACAAGTAAGAAGCAATGGGTGGATTTTCCAGCTCCTGTCTTTCAACCAAGACTGGCTGGATACCCTCCCCCAGGGCACACTTCATTACTGGGATCAGTGTCGGAATAGCTCCATAATGTATTGTGCAGCTCACACAGAAGAGAATGTTACAGAAGTTCCTGGATGAAAAACATTTAGCATAAATTGAATAGGAAAATAATGCTTGAGTTGGAGGGAAAGTTGAAGTTCAGCAGTTTCATTTGAAAAGAGAATGCAGCATCAAGCCCTGGGAAGTGTCATTTCCTGACTCTTGTGGAGTAACAGTGAGCTGTAAAATTAGAGCTGCATGGATGGCTGTGGAATGATACTCATGAAAAATTAATGACAATAGCAGAAGACAGGAAAAATCCAGAAAACATTTCCATGACTGTTAGGTTTTATAAAAGCTTGTTTTCATTAAAATCTAAACTATGTGCTTTAACCAAGCTGCCAAAATCCCTGTAGCTTTTTTTAAACAGGAGTAGTTATGGCAAATAGCTTCTCTGTGAAATGGAGACTTGCAGAGAATGTAATTACCAGAGATTGATGGGTTTTTTTCCCCCCACTGTTGTCTGTATTGAACAGGTCCCTTCCCAGTCTGGAGCTGGAAAGTGTTCAAAGGCTCTTCAGCCTACATGGCTTTCTTTCATGGCTCTGCACTGCACTCTGAGGATCTGAAGAGAGTTGGGGTAAGAATATCTCCATTTGCCCTTTCTTGTAGGTAGCCAACCCTGGAAACTCTGGTCCCCTGTGAAAGGATGTTCGAGCTGCATTTGTTCAACTGATGTTGAGATCTACTCTTCAGGCAGCTCTGTGTGTTTTAGAGGTGCCACTGCACACCAACATATCCCTCACAGGAACTGAGGATACAAGGCTCAGGCAGAACTGACTGTACATTTTTCAGGCACTGAAGCAGGAAAAATAAAAGGAAACGCCAAACTCTGCTCATGTTGTTTTGAAATGGGAATACTATGAAATGCAACAAACCTGGAAATTGTGTTGAAATAATTGGAGCAGCCCTTAGTCAGCTCATCTTCAGAGTGTGCATGGTGCTTGGGTCTCAGACTCTTGTGCTTCACATGGGGTTACACCCTGACGTAACCTCTCCCTCCTGGGATACAGGTGGGATCTGGGAATGTCTCATCCTAGCAGATGTTCACTCTCCACAACCTCATACTGAAGATAATTCCAGTACCATGAGGTAGGATGAGACACTCCAATGCTTTCCTCCTCTGTCTGATTGATATTAGCAGTGACACAGGTAGTGCTGCTGGCAGGGGAACATATTTGTCCTGTCACAGTTTTTTCTGCCTGGAGAACTCTGAAAGCCAAGTGACTGCTTCGTCTGTGATTTCATCAGCTGTGTTGAAGGATCCAGACAGGTAGCAGCTGTGCAGCCTCGAACCCCATGCAGAATATAATGTTCCTAAATATGCTGTAATTACCTTCTGCAATATCCTGGATATTAGCAGTCGAGGAGTCTGGTCCTTTACACCGGAGAGCTGCACACTGCTGGCTGGGGCAGCTCTGCTGTCAGCTCTGATCATTCTCCTCATCTTCCTACTGGGGACTCCCCTAGTGCTGCTGGACTTGGGAATCTGCTGGCATAATTCTAGTGAGGAGGTGTCCCTGCCCAGGGCAGGGGGTTGGGACTAGATGATCTATAAGGTCCATTCTAACCCTTAAATTCTATGATTCTATGATAATTAGCATCATCCCAAGCCAGTCCAGAAGTTCAAGTTCCAAACTGGATTATCTTTGTTTTCTATTTGTGGGGCATCTACAGAGGTGAAGGGATTAGTTTATGCATGACATTTACAGGTGGAATTGCTGAAGCAAATAATATTCATTGTTGTTGCTTCTCTTGACTGTAGAGTTCGAGTGGGATACAGGTAGGATTCCATTCTCTCTGGGATTCATTGTTTGAATCTGGGCTTAAAGCACAGCAGCAGAACCTCTCCTGCCTGACATCTCCAAAGATGGGCTGGAAATCAGTCCAATGTACCATTCCAGCTAACAGCAGCTTCTCTTCAGTGCTTCTCTTCAGCATCCCTGTAGGCTTATTTACTTAATTCTTTAGTTGGGTCTTATGGGCTAATTTACACAAGAGCAGTGACAATTGAACATCCTGTCACCTCCTGCAAGGAAGGGGAGCCAAATTTATCCTCCTTTTTTCTGGCTTTTCTCATCAGCACCTGCTACAATGCAAAACTGATAAACTGCATATTAACTTTATAGCACACAAGTTGCTCAGGTATTTCCAAATGGATACCTGAAGACTTAACACAAATAGACAGAATTACCAGGCATGAAGCTGCCTGAAGAGCCTCAGGTTTGTGCTGCTGCAGCAGACAGGGCTTTGCTATCATCTAGTGGCTGTGTGTGAGACTTCACACTCATCTCCTGCACAAAAGAATTAGACTGATATTCCTCTCCTCAGAGATTTTCCACTCACAGAATTAACTCAGGCTAACTAAACATCAGGTGATGTTCTAGTAGAAGGTGCAGGGGGTTGGAACTAGATGATCTCTAAGGTCCCTTTCGACCCAAACAATCCTATGGTTCTATGTTGAAATGAGCACAGAGTTTATCAGTGCAGGAGTTGTATGTAGAATTGAGCTGATTTTTAGGGGATCTATTTCATTGACATGTTCTGTTTCAAGTCCAACTATTTCACAGACATTGATGAGCTGGCAAAACTGGTATTGGAGTTGTCACTTTGATTTGAGGTGACTCAAGGATATTTGTTTTCACTGGTAAAGGAAACACCTCCATTTTTTAGCCACATGACTTTACAGAGGCTCCTAAATGCATTGTCATAAAGGGATAATTTGTCAGTGTTGGCAGCAGAGCTTTTGCACTCCAAGTTGATCTGGTCCTGGGCCAGAAAACTCTGTCTTTGTAATGATGAAACACAAGACACCCTAATGGGGAAGCTGGAACTGGTTCAGGAAGAGGAATAAATAAGTGCCATGGATCTTTACAAAGCTTGAGAATTCGCCCAGAAAATGCAGACTATTGAGGCAATTATTCCTTTTCCCACTTTTCTAAAGGAAATGTCTGTTTCAAGCAAACTGGAATAGAAGCTTTGGACCCAGAGGGCTGTGGGGAAACACTGCTGTGAGAAATACATCAGGGCACTCTCCCAGAAATGGTGAATGGACTCTGTGCTGACAGAAGTCAGTGCATGTAGTTGCTCAATACTAATGGAAAACAGGCCACAACTCCATCAATCCTCCCTGGGTTCATACTTTGTCTGGCTGCAAACAGAATGATGGAGAGAGGAAGCAAGAGGGGAAAGGCAGCAGCATGCTCTGTCAGACACACACAGTGTTTGTGCTTTCTTTACACAACAGTTGGCACAGAGGAGATCCCTCTTCCCAATGTGAGACCTCCAGATGCTGCTGCAGTATCTGCAGTAATGACTGTGGTCAGTTGTGTTGTGTTTGTCCTCTGAGCAGTGAGTAGGGACCTTCTCTGGTGTGGGAGGACTGGTCACAACCTGCTCATCTTTCCCTGTGCCAGGCATAGGGAACTGCCTGATAGGCATAAAAACTGGGCTGAAAGCAACAGGATTTGGGCTGAGCTGGTACCTTGAGTGATCCTTGTAGAGGAGACTGGTAAGTTCAGTGATGTTGCAGAGGATTCAACACAGAAGTGCTGAAAGTAGCCCAGCAGGGATGCCAATATTCCTTCTGGGTTGGAAGGGGGAACCACTAGAAAATAAGGTTTCATCCCCTTGTTTTCTGTGGCATGTTCAGCATTAGAGCAGATACCCCAAAGCCTTGTATTTTGAGTGAATATTCAGGGATTTCAGTGAGCCCGTGGAGAAATGGCCTGTCCAGGCTGCAGTGAACTTCTTGACTTTACTACATATAAAAAAGGTTCCAAAATAATGTGGTGGCAGTGAGAGCTCCTGTTTCCTATGGGGTTTGCAATTTAGCAAAGTGATTAAAACAAAAAAAGCTGCCAAACAAGCCTGAGGAGCCTCAAAACCTTTCTCAGGTAACTTTTAAAAATCTGTTTTTCATCCAAAAAACAAATAAATGCACAAAATCAAAGAAACAACCAAATACCCCCAAAGAGCTGAACGAATATCTGTTAATTGTATTTTTATGGCCTATTTCTCTAGAAGGATAGATTGGAACACAGCCCTTTCCTTCCCTGATGAAATAAGGAGTTTTGTGATGATACATTTAGCCTTTTAGATGGCAATTATACTTTAAATGCTTCGAATTTCTGCTTTTCGTGAGGAGGCAGAGCTTAGCTAAGAAGGAGCAGGCCAGAAATCCCTTCAGCACCAGGTGGCAGCCAAGCCCCATCCCAGAAGCTGTCCCTGGGCTGCAGATGGTTGGGCTGGAGGCACAACTCCCTCGCACTGCTCAGAGTGAGGCAGCACAGCCGTGCTGACACCTGGAGGGCTCCATGCAGTA
>NW_008662955.1:33006-35144 GCF_000695815.1 Acanthisitta chloris
AGGAAGAGAACATGGAGCAAATTCCAGTCCAACTTCTCAGCAGAGATGAGGTCCCAGCTCCCTTCCCAAAAAAGACTTCCATAAACTGCGAAGACATCTTAATAAAAGTCACTGGCAGAGGAGTAGAAAGGCACTGCCACTGCAGGATGTCTCCACCTGGTTGGGTTCCTCCTCGTTTCCTAGGCAATCTTAGATCTTAAAAGGACAAGATGACAGTTCACTATAGATGTGTATTAATAAAAAGCAGTTGTTTGCAAACCTGCAGTTCTGCACCAGTTCCAGTGGAGAGAGAGGAGTTGCCTGAGGTGGATCAGGAGCTCTGCCAGGTGTAAGACCTTGCCATTGCCTTCCCCGTGGAATCTGGATGTATCAGAGCAAAACAGACCTTAATTATAAGCACTTTGGTTCATTCCCCCACTCTCCATGGGATGCAGTTTAAGTGGTGTGTGTTGTTCTGGATTCCTCAAAACCCATTGTGGGGGAGGTAAGGAGCAGGTTAGACACAATAGACCTCAATTAGTGCAGATGAGATAGAACAGACCCAACTGGTGCAGCTAGGTCTGCTTCCAATTCCTGACATGGAAATAGGGAGATTTAGCTGGAAACAAGCAACTCCATGGCACAGACTCTAAAAACTGCTACAGGAGCCTCACAGATTGTGAACTTTAGTCAAAGGAGCTACTGTCAGTGTAACAGGAGTGTAAATGGTGTAAATGAGGCACCAGAGTGCAGTCAGAATAGAAACCAAAAGCTGTTTGTTCCTTTATCATCCAGACTTAATGTAGAGTTTTTACTAGCTTACTACGATTTGAAATCATCAGTTATGTATTGAGAGGCAATAGGGTGAGACAGGGAGTCCAGAAGGTCATTCACAGTAGCCCAGGGAGTCTGTGGCACTGGCTGGGACTGAGCCCAAGTCTGTTGGTTTAGAAGACCATAGAGAGTTCTCTCAGGTACTGACTAGTGCCTGTGCAAGACAGGGCTGCTCTGCATTCCTTTTCCCCGGCTTGACTTATGATCCATCCCTGAAGCCTGACACAGGAATGGAGTGGCATGTAGCATCCTCGGAGAGCTCTGTCTCCCCACCCAGCTCCCACCTCGCTGAGCACAGCACTGTCTACAGAGCTCTCCTGTTTCCAAGGCTAAGTGCACCTGCTTGCAGCACACCTGTGCAGCACAAGCACAGCTTAAGGTTGACAAATCACCTCTTCAGAGAGCTGTTCCTGCCAGGGGATGTTTGGAATTGCTGGCTCTTTCATCTGGGCCAGGATGGTTTGGCAATAGTTACGACATCACAAGAAAGTTAAGGGTATGTGAGAGGGTTCATCTGTCAGTTTGTGAGATAAAGAGATATGTGTGCCTGAATGTTCCCTCAGCCCAACCTTTCCCTTCCCATCTGTATGCCTTGGACATGTTTAGACACATGTGACATGGAGAGCTTTGCTGAGCCTCCTGTCAAACGCTGACAAGGAGAGGAATGTAGATTAGCAACAAAGATACAGACCAGGGGAGTGTGAGGAGTAACATCCTGCACCAGCTACATCCCTGGGCAAGGTAGGAGAGGTAGGAAGGCTCTGGTGCCCTTCAGAACATCTCAGAGGGTGCTGCTGTGCATCCTCAAATCGCTGCCTGATGCTGTAACACTGGGATTAATGGTCTGTGACCTCGGATTATGGCCCAGAAAGGACTAGATCAAGTGTCAGAGAAAAGATGTTCCAGCTGTTAAATGGCTATTTTAGGATTTGGGAAACTTGAGCTAATTTTCTTGATCTGCTTCCTCAGATTCAACCTGGGGCTTGAGGCCAATTAGCCTCTCTGAATTTTGATTTCCTGATGGGAAATTGAGGAAGTTAAAAATGGCTTGAGAATAACCTTGTAAATAATTGCATATCATTTAGGTCAAGTGTGAGGATGGTACAAGGACAGAGTATGGACTAATCCTCCCCTGCAGCTTTTTCCTTCTTTGTGTGGAGGACCATGTTTTCCTAGAGCACTTGGAGCACACTTTCTCTACTGCAGGACCAAGCTGTTCCTCCTCCACACCTTTAAGTCCAGGCTGCTTGCCCTGGGAGCCACCCTGACCTGAGCTGCTGCATTCAGCACAAGGGAGGGTATCACAGAATCATAGAATTTAGGGG
>NW_008662956.1:0-5513 GCF_000695815.1 Acanthisitta chloris
CCTGTGCTGCTGGAAGCAAAAAGCGATTTGTTGCCGCCAGCCCCTCCTTCCAGCCCCCGGAATGACTGGCAACTCCAACTCTCCCGGCTCCCGTTGGGAAGTGAAGATCCGGGCGTGCGTTTCCCTGGCGCCGCGGGTAGTGTCCGGAGGGTTAGGTTTGCCCGCGCTCAGGAGCTCGTGGGCACAATCTTCGCTGGGAATTTTGTCCGGAGTTAACAGCCTAATGTGTACCTTATTGCTTCTCTTCCCTACGTAAACATTTTAGCAATATAAGCTACTCTCTCTATTTTTTCTGCGGTTTTTGTGTCTTAAGAAGTTTTGATTTGAAGCTCGATTTTTTTTTTTTTAAATTGTGGGAGTAGGAAACAGGTGAGGAAAAGCAGTGGATGTTCACGTGGACCGTGTGAACTACATGAGCACATGAAGAGCTTGTAGCATTGTATAGTGTAAGTCAACTAAGTAATAAGCTAAAAGCTCACGATAGGAAGCCTGTATGTAGGCAAAGGTGGGTGAAACCTCTCTACATATCTTTATGAACTCCCTATCGTTCTTCTCCTTGAATCCAAAAGTAGGGCCCTAACAACATGTCACAGTTCCTCTCTGTTTAAAGCTGTTAGCACCTAAACATGTCGATACCAAACTGCCTCTAAAACTACCTTCTAAAATCGTCTTAAGAGGTTTCTGATCTATATCATTACACCTCTGAAGCATTTAAATGGAGTAAAAGTTAATGCACATGATTGATGGAATTACTTGAAATAAACACATGAAGAAAAAATCTGAAATATTTTATGCATATTAATGATCTTAATAGTAATTTTGTAGTTGAGTTGCTAAGACGTCTCACAGCCTGTGGTGGTCTGAAATGCTGCTTGGGTGATGTGTCTCATCTGGTGCCTTCGCTGCCAGCTTGCTTTTACAGAATTTGAGATGAGGCTATTATGTAACTTTAATATACATGGAATAATAAAATAAAGTCCTGAAAGATTTCAGTGTTGCTTTTTGCTATTAAGAGACAAAAAGCTTATCTGGAGCAGCTTGAACAGATGTGAGTTTTGTTGTTCTTTAATAACATGTCTTGAAGTACTCTTAATGTGTTAATACGCCGTCCTGTATCCAACTAAAAGAAGTCTTGAAAAATGCATGGTTCCCTTAAAATTCTCTATGTGACATTTCTCTGCCCTTTAACCAACATGTGTCACATACACTTTCTCAGGATTACAAATGCAAGTTGAAGAAGTTTTACATTTAATAGTTTTTCCTTCCTTCCCCCCCTCATTTTAAGGCAGTTTTTCCTCTTTCTTCCTGGTACTGTTGTCATAATGGTGTGCAGTGTCAGGGGGAAGCAATTAAGAAAAACACCCTTCCACATGCTTTGAGTAAACAGAAGTAGTGGTAAAGGTACACAAGAAAAGGCCTGTAGCATTCTGACTGAAGACTGAATATTGCTTATTTTTAACTCCAGCTGTTCCCTTAGGAAGTTTCTTGTTTTGGAGCACTGAAGTGCCAATGGCTTTAGCAAATGATTTTAGTGTATGTTTCAGAAAACTCTGTAATTTACTGGTACAAGCATTTGCATTAACTCAGGCAGGAGAGAGTCAGTACCGAGTGCTGTTTGCAGATCCTGTCCTTAATTAGGAAGACACTAACTGAATTTGTAGTGAGGTGCCATCCTTTAGGCCTGGCTTAGAATGTCTCTGATATGTATATTCTCTTGGATCATTGATTGTTTTCTTCAGAAATAGCTGCCATGTAACATTAGTAGAGTTCAGAAGATAATTTCTGTGTTTCTGTGTATGTTTCCCCCTCCTTGTCTGCTCCTGGATGTTGTTTTTCCGGGGGTTTCTTTTTGACAAATGAGTCTTGGGATACAGAAAGAGCTGTGTTTAAGTTACTAGAGTGTTAGCTAGTGAATTCCAAAACTGTAGTTTAGGTGAGGTGAATTTGTAGAAAGATGAGGTCTGGCAACAGATTTCAAAAGGCAAATGTCCATCTCACCACAGACAGTAACTTAATTGATGTTCTGAAGGACATCAGGAGGTATTTGCTAAACACTGTAAAAAACCTCATTGTTAAGCCAGTTTCAGTGTCTATGGAGCATAATACAAGGGAGTGCATAACATCAAGACCTAGTTTTATAATTTTTGAAGTTATTATTTGAAAAAATTAGAGTTAATTGAAATGCTTCTTTTTAGAAGAAACACTGTGTGTAATTATTTTAATGCTCTGCTGTAGACTTACTTTGTGCTGTTTCAGTCAATGCTGTTTAACATGTGTGGAGTTTACCCCTCTTTTCGAAGCTGAGAGTTTGCTGTATACTATCAGAAAGCTGCACTGAAATTACACTTCCTTGATTTACCCTGTTCCTCAGTAGTGTTCCCTATATTGCATAAATACTGTGAATGCATAAGAACAGCTTTTGATTTTCTAACGTGTGTACACTGGCAGAAGGGAATTGCTGTCGGGGGAGTCAGTCAGCTCTGACTGTGGTTTAGTTAGCTGGTCAGCGTCAGCCCTTGAAATAAATTTTGATCTTTGGAGCACAACTGTTTTCTGCCGTTTGAAAATGCTTGTAAAAGGGCTGTGGTTAGGCATTGGAGTGGAGCAGCAAGTGAGAGAGGTGCTGGTTCACAAGATACATGAACAGGCGGCGCTGCTGTGTGCTATTAACAGATATTGTCAGCACTGACTCTGAAGGTGTAAGCATTGATTACACCCACATGTTTTGTGTTGTCAGTGCCTTTGCTGTGTCTTCCTTCCGGAGTATTTCTTTCTGCAGTCGTAGCTGTCTGTCAGGAAGTGTATCTGCTGCTGTAACTTAGTTAAGTTGTACATTTTTAGTTCTCCCAAAGGTAGATAATTAAATGCCAGTTAGTTTCTATCAGAAAAAGTCTGTCAGCTTAACATGAGGTGAAAGACTGCAGTGAGTTGATACTACTGATCTTTTTGTTTTTTTCAGGGCTGAGGATGCTGAGGCGTCCGAGAAAAGTGTAAATGAAGAAAATGGGGAAGTATCAGAGGCAGATCAACCTCAGAACAAGCACAGCCGACACAAAAAAAAGAAACACAAACACCGAAGTAAACATAAGAAACATAAACATTCTTCAGAAGAAGACAAGGACAAAAAACATAAACACAGACACAAACATAAGAAACATAAATGGAAAGAGGTGGCTGATGCCTCTGACAAAGAAGATGGACCAGCTAAAAGAACTAAAATTGATTTTTTAGCTCCTCTGGAAGACTTGGAGAAACAAAGAGCGTTATTGAAAGCTGAACTTGAAAATGAATTAATGGAAGGAAAAGTCCAGTCTGGGATGGGATTAATATTACAAGGTTATGAATCAGGATCTGAAGAAGAGGGGGAGATAAATGAAAAAGCACGAAATGGAACGAGACCTACAGCCAAGACAAACACTAAGGGGAAATTAGAACCTGTGGACAATAAAACTAGTTCCAAGAAAGCAAGTAAGAGTGAATCAAAAGAAAGGACTAGGCACAGGTCTGACAAAAAGAAAAGCAAGGCAGGAGTTGATGGAGTCAAGGAGAAGACAACTAGAAGCAAGTCAAAAGAAAGGAGGAAATCCAAAAGTCCTTATAAAAGAAGTAAGTCTCAAGATCAGACAAGGAAATCGAGGTCTCCGATGCTTAAAAGGAGATCTCAGGAGAAAAACAGAAAGTCTAAATCTCCTGCGGAGGATAGGAATAAGACTGATGATAAAAGTAAATCAAGAGATCGCAGAAAGTCTCCAGTTGTAAATGAAAACAAAAGCAGAGATCGTGGCAGAAAATCTAAATCTCCAGCAGAACTAAGAAGCAAATCCAAAGATAGAAGATCACGGTCCAAAGATAGAAAACCTAGGAGATCAGAGACTGACAAAGAAAAAAAGCCAATTAAATCTCCTTCTAAAGATGCTTCTTCAGGGAAAGAAAACAGGTCCCCTAGACGGCCTGGCCGTAGCCCAAAAGGAAGAAGCTTATCTCCCAAACAACGGGAAAAGTCAAGGAGAAGCAGATCCCCTCTCTTCAATGATCGTAGGTCTAAACAGAGTAAATCCCCCTCTCGAACTCGGTCTCCTGTTAGAAGAGTGAGGAGTAGATCTGCAGAAAGGAAAAGAAGAGAATCAGAAAGGAGGCGCCTTTCTTCTCCCAGGTAACTTAAAGATGTCATGAACCATTGCAAAAGTGCATTATGTTGTTAAAGTATTATGTTATTAGAATAACAGTTTGTTGGTTTAGTCTATTGAAAAGGGTAATCAAATTGTGTGTTGTATCATGAGGTTACTTTGTAGGTGTTCAGTTTTTAAAAAATACTCCTCCCAGCTGTCAGTATTGAAGTGCTGAGTTACTGCTGCTCACACCATTACTGGGAACAAATTTTGTAACTCGATGTTCTCCTTTTTAGCACTCGGCTGGATTTAGAATCTGGCTCCTAATTTATTTTTCTGTTAATAGTTCTATTGCTTTCAGGAATTTCTGTGGACTGAGAGTCCTCTCTACTGTTACATAGTAGTGTTGGCTAGAAGTGGGTAATTAACCCCTGTTTTCCCTCAAAACAAAACCTGTACCGATACAGTCAGTATTTCTGAATGTAAGCAAGTCTTTTATATCAGGATGTCCTTCTTTCAGACTTTTTATTTTTTAAAAAAATATTGTGTATTTTTCATTTGCAAGAGGGATGGTAGTCTTGCTTTGTTAATGGAGTGTTGTATATAATTACCTTATTTTGCATACACTTAATGGAGAAAGATGGAAATCTCTGTAATATATTGGTTTAGTCTTTGCATTTTTTTTAAGAAGACAATTTAGCCAGTGAAAGCAGTTAGCTTGAAATTGCTCTGAAAGCTAATAATGCTTGTATGGTAAGTTTCTGCAAAGAGAACTATACTAATTGTCTGCATTTTTGGAAGGTAATTCATGAGCTGTAAGAAGTTCAAGAGGCAGAAGAGTTCAGCATTGGATAATGAATAATTTTAAGCTGTAAATCATGGGGTTTAGCTTTACCCCAGTCTGAGAATTAAGAACAAAGATCTATGAATTTAAAACCAGAATTGGAACCACAAAGATCTAGCTCAGCAAATAAGCCCCTAGTAAATGTGAAAGTCTTTCTGCCTGCATCACTGAAGGTTATTCTGGTTTCAAGTATGGGATATCTTCAGGGACTTTGGAGAATATCCCCAGAGGTGTCAGCCAGATTAAGCAAGGATTGTAAACACTGGCAGTTTATGTGGCTACTGTCTGGTCAATCAGGAATGTATCAGCACAAACACCGAGGCTTTTTGGCATAGTATTTGTCTTTTCTTCTCCTGCACCTTGCATCTTTCAGTTTTCATTTTTCATGACAGCTTGCATTGCAGCCACTTTAAGTTGATTGACTAGACACTTATTTCAAGTGATGCATGTGTCTGGAATTTTGCTGTCAAACTCATACTTCTGTAACTCAATGGTGAGCAGCATGTGAGTGGGGGACTACTTAGAAATGTTTTGTACTGGAAGTGATTGCCGAGCAGCAG